>NW_024609883.1:34569584-34729584 GCF_016920785.2 Ixodes scapularis
TGAAAGGGAAGCTGAATCGGTTTCGTACCTGAGGAAACACACTTAAATCGTTTTCCTTCGGCCTCCGGGATGCCGAATATTGAGTTTCACTTTTTTTTTTTTTTAATCTGGTGTATGGAGGCTGCAGAAAATCATTTTCAATGTACCGCCGAAGCCCCTCCTTCCCGGAGCGTGACGCCATAAAAGGAGTTTTCGAAACCTCCGCTCTCGCGCATATTCTGTGCCTATCAAGGCTGTGCAAGCGCACCCTCGCTATCTTCAAAATGAGGTCAGAGAAAGACGTCACGGCTGGTGCCAGTGCGGGGGGAAGCTTGCAATTGCACGCGCTGCTCACATGAGCGACACGAACTTGGTGGCCGAAAGATCCTCTCAGGAAGTAACGATTGGTCGGAAGTTTTTCGTGTTCTCTCGCGTCTAGTTACATCTTCGGGGAAAACGAACGTGATATTCAAATTCACGAGGCAAAAATACGCTGGAGTCAACCTCTATTTTCTTTTTTTTACAGAAGTGTTTACGCTTCCTTTTAAAACTAAAAAACTTGACCGGTGCAGTATTATGCTGTTCATCAAAACACAATTTCGAATAAAGGACATGAGAATAAATTAAATTGTAATTTGGGGACTCGAGACCCACTTTTTTTTGTGCGTTTGTTTCGGTAATCAGCTTTTTCGAGGGCTATTTCACTTCAATAATGGGATAGATATCGAACGTCTTGAATTAGTTTAGTGTTATTGAGTTTGTTTGCGTTCTCTAATTCCTTAGAAGCCTACTTTTAATCGCACTCTCCTTCAGCAATAAGAAGGAATGAGCACATTAGCGAGCATACTCAGATAACACAAAAGTGCCCGGAAAAGCCGTGCAGCGCGAGCTGAAAGATGGAGATAAAGAGATTATAAAACAATTTTATCATCTTACCTTCACTTGCGTTAATGGGATGCCTGCGTAGATGGAATGAAAAACCATGTATGGCTGTGCGATCTCGAGTTCACCTAAAAAATATAAGCCATCGTTAGAAAGCGTAAAGTTAATCCGGTACCTCGTGTCGGCGCATATCAGCCTACGTCTTATTTGGCGTGCATAAAGAACTTTTTATCCTAACTTCGTTGGAGTAAATAATTCGTTTCCCACCTAAGACGCTTATTTGCGCCCCAAAACACAAATGAAGGCATTTGTGTTTTGGGGCATACATCTTGAAAGAAAATTTTTTTAAAGACTTGCAAAGGTATTATTGATATATGTTGTATTGTCTTTATTTCAAACAAAAAAAAAGTCCGAGGGGCAATGGCAAGAGACGACAAAATTATCTTCTGGCGTGGTTCAAGACCTCGGTTCTTGTCACCAGGGACCAGCGAATTTCGCCAATGGATGGACAACAAAATAGCTGGGTGTATGCAGAATGAAGAGCAATATAGGCAAGTCAGTGAACACAAGAACTGCTTCTTACTTATGCAGATTTATGTGTTATGTGTTTGTGTTTTGATATAATCAGAAGTAGAAAAAGAAAAACGGGAGCCAGGAGGGAATCTGTGTCCAATAAGACGCGAAAAATGTTCCATTCATGACACGCTCTGATGAACGAGGGGACTGGTTTAATTTAGAACATAATAAAAGAAAAGCTTCATTATGTGCTTATTTATTTTTGTATCAAGGCCACTCTTTCATTGAAGTTAAGATTTTTTTTTTCGCAGCTTGCTAGAGTCGCATCTTTTTTCATTTGCCATGTGAGATAATGGCAGCGAAGAAAACACGTATACCCATGAAAGTAAATTCGGGGAGCCAAATAAACACCTCTCCTTTTAAAAATGTACGTTTTTAAGATTACGACAAAAAATGCTTCCACACAGATGATATATACTAGCTTCCTGACGAAACTATAATTGTTTTAAGGATTAGTTAGTCAAAATATGTGAAATAGTATAGAAGAAGTGTTCGTACTGTTCCGACATATTACAACCATCATGAAACTTGCTCTTCCTGACTAAAACAAACAAAACAATTGAGGTGCATGTTCAAAGAGTTTTCTAAGATATATCTCGTATTTATTAGCGAATACGTTCTGCGGAGCACAAACGGCAGTAAGTAGCATAGAACCGAACCTGAGCAGAAATTTTTACAGCAGAGAAGGGTTAGCTTCCCTGGTTTCACGTTCGGTACCAAACAAATGCCGACACAAAACTCTGGACAGCTACCGCCATCTATGAGTGACGGCGGCAACCAGACAACCAGTCCGGTTGCCACCGTCGCTCATAGATGGCGGCAATTTTTCCCGATATCGTAGAAGAATGGATAGTTGGCGAGTTGGTGGGAATTCATCGTCAGTAATAGGGATGCCGCGAACCACCCTAGGTTCGAATTCGAAAGGTTTCGATATTTTTGAAACGAACTGATGTTCGAATTCAAAAGGTTTCGATATTTTCGACCGTACGGAGGTTCGAAATCGAAAAATTCGCAACTTTCCAAAATCGCGGGGTTTCGCAATCGAAAAGTTCGAAGTTTTCGTGGTTTCTAGAAGTTCGGGTTCAATTATTTCGAATATTTCTTTACTTGAGGTTCGATAAAATCGAAGATTTCGAACTTCCCTAATTTGAAATTTGAAAGATTCGAATGTTTCGATTTT
The DNA here is from genome assembly GCF_016920785.2 of Ixodes scapularis. NCBI lineage: Eukaryota > Metazoa > Arthropoda > Arachnida > Ixodida > Ixodidae > Ixodes > Ixodes scapularis. Next base: position 34,572,202 of record NW_024609883.1, read on the forward strand.
TCTTTGGATCTAAAATTGGAAAAATTCGTACGTTTCGAATTCTTAGACATAAAGCTCGATAAATTCGAAGATTTCGAATTTCTTTCTACATAAAGTTCAAAAAGGTCGAAGGTTTCGATCTCTTTCACGGCTAAATTTGAGAAAAAAAATTCGAAGGTTTCCAATTTCGTTGAAGTCCGAGTGCGCAAAGTTTGAAGTCCAGTTTTCATGTTCCGCCACAGTTTCAGTTTCAAATAACGTTTTTGCGCCTCTTGATTTTCACGAAATCAGGTTTAGAAACGTTCGGGTGTGATATTTAGACCGCGCGAAGTTGGTCAGGCAATTAAATGAGACGACGAGTGTCCCGGATGTGCTGGAATATTTGCCAGTGCAGAGTGACGAGTGACAATAGATCAGAGATTGTGACCGCCAGCCCGGGGTGGTCATTAACGTGCATCACGAAGTAGTGATCCTACGAACGCACTGTTTAACGATACTCATCCAGTTCGAAACGGCCAGGGGCAGGCAGGTGGTTGAGGCTCAGAAAAACCTTGAAGTGATCTGGCAAACTGCCCCCCTAGCCCCTTGAATGCTGGTAGTAATCCGATTGAATACCGCCCGAGTGACGCTGGCATATAGTAAGTTTAGTTTGTACATAATGCAAAATCCTGAGAATGGGAATGAAATTTGAAAGAAAAAGTGTAAGAAAACAGAAAGAAGGGGACGGGACAACGCCTGAAACTCAGCTCTGGGAATGAAATTTGGAGGAAAAAGTGTAAGAAGACAAAAAAGGGGACAGGAGGAGGAGGAGGAGGAGGGAAGGGTACTGAGGGGAGGGCAGACCCCTCCTCCTCCTCCTCCTCCCCTCATTCTTGAATATGCTCCGGGGGGGGGGGGTCACCTGACCTCGAGGGGAGGGGGGGTCACGTGACTTGAGGAGTCACGTGCCCCCCCCCCCCTCCCCGAGGTCACGTGACTTGAGGAGTCACGTGACCCCCCACCCAAGGTCACGTGACTTGAGGAGTCACGTGACCTTGGGTGTCACGTGACCCTGGGGGAGGGGTCACGTGACCTCTGGGGGTCACGTGACTTTGGGGGTGTCACGCGACTTCGGGGGGGGGGGGGGTCACGTGACCTCTGGGGGCACGTGACTTGGGGAGTCACGTGACCTTTGTCTCGCGGGGAAGGAGCGACCAGCCACACCAGAGTCCGTAACCCAAGTGTTTATTATCACTACTCTCGAAGTGAAGATTACCCCGAGCATGCGCACTAGCATGGACGCATTGCCGCGGGGCACGCGAGTGACAACTGTCGTGTCATCACTACGTCCCCCCTTTTAAGTTTTACAAGTCCAAATGTACGGGTCGCCTAACTTGGCGGCCCGACCGAGTCACTCTTATCGGCGTATTGTCCGCCGTCGACGTGTCCGTCGACGCTGATGTTGAAGGGGAGTTCGTCAAGTTCGCCGGCGCTGCTGTTGGTGCAGGCTCAACTGCGGTCGGCTGTTGTTGGCTCCCTGCACCCGGACTTGCTCTTGCCGTTGAGATTGCCGGACTGGCTGGAGCCGTACCCGTAGTCTTATTGGTCGAACCGCCGGGATCCGGAGCGTCGAAGCCTGCCGGAGACGCATCGAATAGTACCAGGTGCCGGCGGTTGCGTTGCAGGACTCCTGTCCCGGTCTCGACTACGTAGGATCGCGGCCGCTTCGCTGGACTGAGGACTGTTGCTCGGCACCGCACGTCTTGTACCCACACGTCCTCTCCTACGGACAGCGGGCGAAGTTGGCGAGCGGCGTGACGGCGATTGAAGTCCTTTCGCTGGCGTCTTCGAAGCAGAAGTCCGAAAACGTCTTCCGAAGTCACGACGGCGTTCCGACTTGTCGGGGGAAGGCGCAACGAGGACTCCCAAGCCTTGCTCAAGCGACGGACGCTGCAGGTTCTGCGGCAGGTCACCTCACCCCCGCTCCGACTGTCCGGCAAAAGAGGCGAGATGCAGGTGGTGCAAGAAACTTGGACACTTCGAAGCCGTCTGCGAAAAAAGAACAACCATGGGATCTGTCGAGCTGCACACAGTTGCGGCAGGCGCCCGTACCAGAGCAAAGTTCGCAACCGCGGCCGTCAACGGACACAACGTGAACTTCAAAGTGGACTCTGGAGCGGAGGTGACCGTGGTGTCGAGTTCATTCCCTGAAGTACCGAAAAAGCTTCGTGCACCAGAAGGTGAGCTCACGGGCCCCGGAAACCACCCCCTGAAAGTACTGGGCACTTTCCCCGCAACGCTGCAATGGTGGGACAAGTCAACCGTGCAGGACATTTACGTCATGCCTTCACAACACCCCCCTCTTCTCGGCTTCCCAGCAATACAAGCGCTGGGAGTCATTCAGTTTGTCGACAATGTGGCTGCACCAGCGGTGCTGTGGAGAGACAGGCTTTTCGACGGTCTGGGGGAGCTAAAGGACGAGTACGTCATCCGGCTTCGACCTGGTGCCAAGCCCTTCGCTCTAAGCGTGCCGAGAAGGGTCCCGATCTCGCTGCACGACGTCGTTTGTGGTGAGCTCAAGAAGCTAGAGTCTGAAGGAGTCATCCGCAAGGTTGACCGCCCCACAGACTGGTGCGCGGGCATGGTCGTCGTTCCGAAGACAGGAGGAGGCTACCGCACCTGCGTAGACCTCACGCGCCTCAACGAAGTCGTACTGAGGGAGCGTCACATTTTACCTTCGGTTGAGAACATCCTCGGACGTCTCGGGCAAGCGAAGGTTTTCTCGAAGCTGGACGCCACTGCAAGCTTCCACCAAGTGAGGCTTTCCGAAGAAAGTCAGGCGCTGACGACGTTCATAACCCCGATGAGAAGGTTCTGTTTCCGCAGGCTGCCTTTTGGCATCTGTTCAGCAGCAGAGTACTTTGAGCGACAGATGAGTCGCATTCTAGAGGGACTGGAAGGAGTTGTGAGCATGATCGACGACATTCTCGTCTTCGGCGCATCAAAGGGCGGGCACGATCGTCGACTCCAGCAAGTGCTGCAAAGGCTCGACGAGGCAGGCGTCAAGCTGAACAAGAAGAAGTGCAGCTCCGCTGCCTCAGAGGTCACGTTTTTGGCGTGTTGGTCATCGCGAGAGGAATCAGCCCCGACCCCGAAAAGATTGAGGCCCTGCAGAAGTTGCCGATACCCTCGGACGTTAGCGGGGTACGAAGACTGCTAGGAATGGCGAACCACGTGGGGCGCTTCATCCCACACCTCTCGGACGTCACGGCGCCAATTAGAGAACTGCTGCAACAGCGCAACTCGTGGTACTGGGGACCAAGCCAGCGAGCGGCTTTTGAGAAGCTGAAGAGCATGCTTAGCTCTCATATCTGCTTGGCCAAGTACGACCCGTCCTACCCAACAGTAGTTTCAGCTGATGCAAGCTCTTACGGACTTAAGGCCGTCATGCTTCAAGATCAGCCCTCCGGCGAGAGACGAGCAGTGAGTGGCCTATATATCAAGGGCTCTCACAACCACCGAAACTCGCTACAGCCAGACCGAAAAAGAAGCCCTGGCCGTAACGTGGGCGGTCGAGCGCCTCGATCAGTTTTTGAGAGGCGTCGACTTCCAAGTCGAAACGGATCATCGCTCTCTCGTCACGCTCTTGGGATCTGCGGAGTTGGATCTGATGCATCCTCGAATTCAGCGACTACGCATCCGCCTCATGCGCTACCAGTTCACCGTTGTTTATGTCCCCGGCGAACTTTTAGCTACGGCGGACACCCTGTCAAGGGCCCCGGTGCAGGAACTGGATCAGCACTGCCAACGTCGGGTGGACTCCATAGAACTCTTCGTCGGCGAAGTGGTTTCAGCAGCCGCTGATTTCGTGTCATCCCGCCTGGAAGCCCTACGAAAGCACCAAGGGGAAGACGGCATCTGCTCGGGCTTGCAACGCTTCTGTGAAAAGGGATGGCCAGAACATGTGTCCAGAGTTCCTGTGCATCTACGAGAGTGCTGGAAGGAACGTGGGAACATCACCGTGTGCTATGGTTTATTACTCAAAGACCGCCGCATCTTCGTTCCGCGCTCGCTGCGACACGAGATACTGCAGCTGATACATGAAGGCCATCAGGGCATCGGGCGCTGCAAGGCAAGAGCAAGGGACGCAGTTTGGTGGCCTACTCTAAACAGCGAAATAGAGCAACTTGTGACAGCCTGCGAGCGGTGCGCCCAAACAAGAGTACAGCGCTCCGAGCCACTCATCACCACACCGACTCCCAGTCGTCCATGGCAGAGAGTCGGAGCGGATCTGTTCGAGCTCGAGGGGAGACACTACGTGCTCGTCGTGGACTATTACTCCCGCTTCCCAGAGGTCATCAGCTTGACGTCGACGACGTCAACGTCCGTCGTCGCAGCAGTCAAGAGCACATTCGCCCGGTTTTGGATCCCCGACGTGCTGGTATCGGACAATGGGCCGCAGTTCTCTTCGAGACAGTTCGCCGAGTTTGCCCAGAGCTGCGGTTTGCAACACGTCACGAGCAGCCCACGCTACCCACAGGCGAATGGGGAAGCGGAGCGTATGGTGCGGACCATGAAAGAGCTGTCCTACAAGTCAAGGGACCCGCACATAGCCCTCCTGGTGTATCGAGACACCCCTGGAGTGACCGGTTACAGCCCGTCCCAACTGCTGATGGGCCGACGGTTGCAGACAAAGGTACCGAAGATGCCGGAGACTTTGCAGCCGGGGTGGCCATCACGTCGGGACTTTAAAAGGAAAGACGGGGAGGCCCGAAGACGCCAGCGAAAGGACTTCAATCGCCGTCACGCCGCTCGCCAACTTCGCCCGCTGTCGGTAGGAGAGGACGTGTGGGTACAAGACGTGCGGTGCCGAGCAACAGTCGTCGCTTGCCAAGGCCAACGTGTCCAGGAGTCGTCGAGCCTCACGGGAGCCCATGGCGTACAGCAGTGTCCTGACGTGCACTTCGCCCGGCGCCTCGTAGAGCCCAGAAGCGTAGCAGTAGTCGTCGAACAGGAAAACCCATTCCTTCCACTCGCCGGGGTTCGAAAAGTCGAACTTCGGAGGCGGCTGGATACCGGCGGCGCAGAACTGCGTACGCTTAGCGTCTTCGTCCGCCATGGCGGGCATTGCAAGATGCGCCACGTCGAAGGCTCACTCGCTGCGTCGCTCCTTCGGGACGGATCCCACTTCTGACACCACGTCTCGCGGGGAAGGAGCGACCAGCCACACCGGAGTCCGGAACCCAAGTGTTTATTATCACTTCTCTCAAACTGAAGATAACCCCGAGCATGCGCACTAGCATGGACGCAATGCCGCGGGGCACGCGAGTGAGAACTGTCGTGTCATCACTACAACCTTGGGCGTCACGTGGCCTTGGGGGATCATGTGACCCTGGGAGAGGGGTCACATGACGTCTGGGGGTCACGTGACCTTGGGGTGACCTTGGGGGTCACGTAACCTCGCGGTTACGCCGACGGCGACGCCGACGCCTCTCAAGCCGGAAACGGGCGCCTAAGAGCTGCGCTCTAAAAGGGGACAGGACAACGTTTCAAACTCAGCTCGGGACAACGTCTCAAACTCAACTCGGCTGAGTTTGAGACGTTGTCCTGTCCCTTTTTTTTCTTTCTTCTTACACTATTTCTTGCAAATTTCATTCCCAGTCTCAGGATTTTGCATCATGATCAACGAACACCAGCTCACCTGCACCTTGACAATTTTTTGTTTGTAATTGCTTTGGAGGTTTATTTTCTGGGGTGGGAGAACCGCCGAGCAAAAAGCACAGAAGCTGACGCAACTTGAGGTCGAGGTGCCTTCTACCATACCAGTGGCGTTGGAAGAGGAAAAACGGGGGGGGGGGGGGGGGGGGGGGAGAGTAGGGGGGAGGGGGGGGCTCCAGTCTCTCCCCCCCCCCCCTCCCAGATATTTCGGACTGTTAAAGAAAACAATGCGTGGAAAGAGGGCATGGTAGAGCTTATCTTAATCTGAAATTATTTATGCATATGTATAGCTACTGTCGCTCTTCACTGCATAAGATCTCGCGTAGATGGTCATTGTTAGAAACTCGTTGTCAGAAGGCACTACTCGTCACATGCTCGGTTGCTCGGAAGTTCAAAGCTATGTCTTTTCGACCTAAATAACTGTGTCATTGGTAAAAAATAATCAATAAATAAACATAACAATAAATGCAAAAAAAAAAAAAAAAAAGCTGGAGAGAAAAAAAATAAAAAACTATCAAGAACCTGCCGGAGGTGTTATATTTTTGCATAGAGGCGCAGAACTATGAAACAAGTTTCTCCTACCAAAATGTGTACAGGCCAAAAGAAACACGTCCCAAGAACGTAAAATGAGAAAAACAAAATTATGACGTGCTGAACTTGAACGATTTTAGAAATCTTCCCCCTTGACTTAATTTATTCCTCAACATAAAAAAAAAATAAGTGCATTGTTTTGTATTCTGCAGACGGTAATAATATGTACTGTCTCTGGTGTTAATTTAAATGCGATACCTCAAACAATGTAGGCGAAAACAATTACCAAGTTTAGGGCATAATTGTCCGTAGGTACATGTTAGGATATTTCTTCGAAACTCGTTTTAAAGAACAATAATCATATCTTAAAGGGGTACTCCGCCGATTCCTTCATGCTCCCCGATTAGCTTGAAATATTGCTAAACTCGCCAAACAACATCGCCAAAATAGTATCCCAAATATTTGGTCAAAATAATTTTTTTTCACGAAGTTATTGAATTTACAATTTTGGTCCTCACCGTGTTTTTCAAACTGAAAGTCTCTACTGGCACAACGAAAAAGTGACGTCAGTGGAAGTGCAGGGGTTCACTCTTTGGACTGTACAATTTGTTCCCAACTGATTCGAAGCAGTTTCATGGTGTCAAATGAATGCTTTGGAAGCTCGCTCCAGTCCCCGCGCTCCAGCACGGAACAAATGATTGGCATATTCTATTTTTTAGACTGCTCGCCCGACTGGCTGGCTCACCTTCCATTGACGTCACGGCCCTGAAAAGGGCGGGTATACACTCCGTGCGGGAACTATAGGGGGCGCTTTGAAAAACGCGCGCAGCGCCGCTAGCGGAGGAGCTGGCGTTCGACTGTGAGGCGCGTTCAGCAGCCTGCGGCGCCTTTTCGCATGCCAAGCTGTGGCGGCGGAAGCGCGCACGGACGAAACTTTTGCTTTTTGAGCCGATAAGTTGAGGGTGACGTTGCATGAGTGCTGGGGTAGACCTAAGAAGGGCATCTAGCTGTCCTCCACTTCTCATATATTGAGTTTGAGTCGTTATTAAGGGAAACTTCTCTAGTTGCGGCCGAAAAAGGAGTTGGAGCAATTTTCCGAAAAACAAGACGGCCGCCACCTTGATTGCTCTGGGTGGGAAATTTATTTCGCTCGTCGCTGTACACCTATGACTGCTGGAACGATGATATTTGGAGGCGAGTGAGATGTTCACTAAGTTTGTGCACGAAGAGTGCCAAGTTTCTTTAAGACAGCAGGTGTGAAAGTTAGGTTTCTAATGAATAAAGAAATAAAGCTGTACGGGATATCCAATATTCGACCCAAAATGTTGTGTTATAGCGGGCTGTGTAAAGCGCAGATTTGGGCACACAGGTGCTTGGTCTGGAAAGTAACATGACAAAGCACTTATTATACAAAAAAAAAAGGTGGCATAGGGAAACCAGGTGAAAATTGTTTGGGCGGCGTAACTCAATGGGAACCGGTTTTGACCATGAAAAGGCTGTCAAGAGAATACCACTCGTCGGGGGAGGTGGAGACTTTAGAGGAAGGAAGGGACTAGGGTGGACTGTACTTCCAATTGAAACAACTTTACGAAAGGTGGTTCCAAAGCCGAGAAAACAAAGTTGTCGGCCAAAACACGGTTTTGCCGCCAAGGGCTTTTGCGGTCTGCTGTTGGGTAATAACCTGTTGTGCGAGGTGCTGATTTTGGGCGCACAGGTACTTTGACATGACCGTCACTTGGCACAACACTTATTATAACAAAAAGAGTTGGCATAGCGAAACCAGGTGGAAATTTAGTTTGGGCGGCGTAACTAAATGGGAACTGGCTTTGACCATCAAAGGCTGTCAGATTATACCACTCATCGTGGGAGGTGCACACTTTACAGGTAGGAAGAGACCAGTGGACGGTAATTCCAGTTCGAACCACTTTGCAATAGGTGGCTCTAAAGCCGAGAAAAAAAATTGTTGTCTACAGAACTCGGGGTGTCAGCGTTTCCACATCCAAAAGGAGGCTGATCAAGAAAGAAAGCACACCACATAAACTTCCATACTCAAACGTCGATTTTCCAGTGATTCCGAGTTTCATTGTTGTTTCCTTTAGATTTATATTTGTCACTTTTTTTACCGTTCGAATCTTTCTTCATGAAGTACAGATTGCGTGCCATACTTGTCCGGAAATATCATCGACACGGACGGTGGGGACGAAACTTCTTTGGAGGGCATTCCTCCAACGAAACTGGCACTGCATACCCACGAGTGTGGGATGGCATTTTAGTTCGTCCCATCGGCGCTGACACATGTAGGCGTTACTGGTACGAAAACAAACGCAGAGCGCAAAGCGGCAGTGTAGAATATGTCAGCCCTGCCGACACAGTGGCAGACATGATCGGGAGACCAAATTTCTCGCGTCGTACGGCACGGCTCCATCGTTGTCGCTTCCCCACGAAACATCGGCGAGGTGAAAAACTGTGAAACTTTGTCTCCACGAGATACGACGCATAACTATTGAAGCACTTAATGACGCAGCACAGGCAGCACTTCATGCTATAAACCCAGCGCAACCGCACCACTCCGACTTCAATGCGTACCAACGCACGCGGCGTGGTTTCGGTTTCGTTTTCTCTGGGGTTCTCGCTGCCTACCTTCGGTACCGGCCGCGCGGCGGCGCGCCAGTCGCGTCGCATCATTTGCATCATTTGCATCATTTTCATATGCCGATTTCGCAATAACTATTATGAATTTCGCGATACTAAATAGCATACCAGAAAGGGTAAAGGCCGGGGAGTCAGAAAATATAGTTAGTTGAGGTAGCTCAAAAAATTGCCGGAGTACCCCTTTAAGACTACACTTACCTAGGCTATGCATAGATCATTCTTAAAAAGTTTAACATCTCTACCATAAATAGCTTCGGCTATAGCGCGCTTCAAATATGGCATAAACGACAATTGTCAAAAACCCGTCGTCCTTCCTCGCTCCTTCCGGAATTTATTTCTTCAAAACCAAGCATGCCAGATGATTGAAATAAACGGCATTGTCTTTCGCAAGGAACGCGGCACCGCATGTAAAATTTCGAGAAAAAAAATTACGAATTTACCTCACTGCTTGAATCCAAATGAATCCGCTCGCCGCTCTTTCGAAGTTCGACGAACTTTGAACTTTGAGCCTAAACGTTCGAAGTTCGTCGAACTTTTGACTTTTCAAGAATCGAAAGTTCGACGATTTTCAATTTCTATACGCCTCGCAAGTGGGCTCATTTTCGTCTTCTGCGCATGAGAAAGGAAGTAGCGGTGACGTCAGAACGCCGAGCCCTGATTGGCTGATCGCGACCCCCTATCTGAGCGTCGTCTGCTCCTTTGCAACGTCGTCTGCTCACAACGTTGTCTGCGTCTGTCTTACCTTTCCTGCGACCTTCGGAAGTGCAGGTCTTTACGAGCGAGCTCGACTTCGGCTTTCAGAGAGGGCACACGAAATAACTCGAGCAGTACGTTGTTTTTGTCTAACAAGCAGCATACGCGCACCACGGAGAGAAGTCAAAGGACTCACCGGCGAGGTGTTCCGAGGCGCCGAGATTTGTTTGCTAACAACCGAGTGTTAGTGTCCGCAAGTTTCCTCCCAAATACTTTTTCCCTCCTTTCGTGTGCGGCGAGACCCCTCATTCTTTAACGGCGTCGGCGGGTTGGCGCAGTTAACGTCGTCTGCTTTACGTCTGCTAGTCAAAGCGATGGCTGCTTTACCTTTCCTGCGTCTGTCGGAGATTCACCGCTTTTTCACCGGCGAGAGACAGCGTTGCCTCGAAAAACAAGGAGATAACAAGAGGAAGAAATTGACCTCTTAATCTAAAATTGAGGTCAGCGATCAAAGTACAATACGGGAAGGGTTCACAAGGGTCGCGCGGGCATATTCGATTCAGCACGCCAGCCGTTCGTGGGCAGACGGTCGCCGAGTCGCGGAGTGCCTGCTAGGCCTAACTGCCGTGCTCGCTTGGTCGCATTCGGTGCAATCGTGGTCGTTGGAGCTTTTCCCGGGTGTTTCTGGATCCAGCGTTCTTGTTCGTCGTGGTCTGTTTCAAGTACTTTTTACTTTTTTTCTTGCTGCTTGAAGTCCGGACGCGTGAGAAGCGCACGTGGAAAAATAAACGTCCGTGGGTCGTAGCGACCGCGACGCTGTCGGCCATGCTGATTTGATCGTAAGAAGTGCGTAGACATGTAGCTTCGGAGCTGTCGTAGGACTTCGTCGTAACCTGCGCAAAACTTACGAAAATTTTGTTTCGTGAATACGAATTCGTTCTTAACTTATGTCTTATGCACATTTTTGCGTAAGATCGTTTCGTGAATCTGCACTTCCGAAAGCCGCAGGAAAGGTAAGACAGACGCAGACGACGTTGCGAGCAGACGACATTGCAAAGGAGCAGACGACGCTCAGATAGGGGGTCGCGATCAGCCAATCAGGGCTCGGCGTTCTGACGTCACCGCTACCCCCTGCGCAAGAAGCAGACGAACTTGCCCTCCGCATAGATTAATAAGGTCGAAAGTTCGAAAATTATCGAAGTTCTTAGCGTAGAAAGTTCGAAAGTTCGAAAAGCTTTGAACTTTTTAGTGCAAGAAGTTCGAAAGTTAGAAAGTTATTAAATTTTTTAGTCCATCAAGTTCAAAAGTTCGACAAACATCGAATTCTGCAGCATAATAAGCTGAAAATTCGAAAAGCGTCGAACTTACTTCAATAAGTTCGAAAATTCGACTTCTGTCGAATTTCTCGATATGGAAAGTTCAAAAATTCGAAGTCTTTCGAACCTCTTTAACAGCTTGATTCGATTGTCGAGACTTCTGTTCGAAAAAGTTCGCGCCATTCCTAGTCAGAAACAGCGCGCAAAACAGATGAGGACAAAGAAACACACGGGACGAGCGTACAGCTGTGCTGGTCTTCCTTCTTCACCAAAATAGAAAGGCTGCAAGTTTTTTTTAATTAAAATAAATTGATCGTCATTCCCTACAGAAGCCCGGTAAACAAAGTAAACCAACAAACAAACACGCGACGAACAAGAAAGACACCCAGATGCCTTAAAAATCATCAATAAAGCGATGGAAAAGCAAAATATACAAACAAACCAGTAGTTTAAGAAGAAAAAGTGTAACTGAATCAATACAAAAAACTCGCGAACAGACAGTAAGTAAATGAGGTGTAAAAATAGGGCGTTAATTAAGGGAACGCTACGTGACAACAAGACAGAAACCGTGAAAATAAAGGAAGAAGCTTAAAAAAAGTTAAACTACCAGTTTAATTTGAGGAGACAAAAAAAAAATAAAGCGAAGATGTGAAAGGAGGCAAAGCAGAACCTGGCCCATGTTGATGGTCCGTGCGCTTCCAGGACGTGTAATCTTTCCACGCTTGGACAAGCTCTCTGGGGTATCGATCGAACAAGCAGAAAATCCTGGAAAAGCGGATCAAGCGTGGGCTCGTAAATCGTGAAACAATCACCAGCGCGAAGGCGTTCTCAGAAAGAGAGTGCGAGAAAACGTAAAAATAATTAAAAAAAAAGCATGTAGCAGGAAAAACTTAATGGTACCAAGGCAAATCAATAGTACATGTTGGCCGGACGTGAAAACTACCCTTAAGGGACAATAAATAAAGATTCTTTAACTTTCTTTTTGAAAAAAAAAAAACGAAATGCGTTTTTGCCCTTCTTGGGAAACTATCCAGCGTCACCTAATCAAAGCCTATGCGCTATAATGTCGACGTCATCACTTCGAGATCGAGCTCAGACTCTGGATGAACACGAGCGCGGTGTCAGCGTCCGACTGGAAGTCGCGTTCAGACTACGCCTCGAAGAACTCTCCGTGTTCGACTAGGGCCTTATTTTCATATCGGCGAATATTCGAGTTTAAGGACGTTTTGTGGAAGATGAGGAGGTCGGTCAGAGGCTTTCGTTTATTCCAGGTGGTGTTGACCTAGCACGCTGCTCACTTTTGTTACGGAATTTCCCGACGCTCCTTACTGTGCCCGCAAACAGACTGACGAACAAAAAGTACAGCTTTCTGTGGTTTTGTTTTCCGGGCCTCCGGAAAGGTAAGTGACGTAAACAGTGGCCTGTCGGGTTCGGAAGGTTTCAGCTGCCGCTGAAGGCGATTGACGAGGTGGGATATGGTGGAGCGGTGCCGTCGTCATCTCTGTGAAGGCGGTCCTTTTGTTCGCGGCGTCTTCATAATTCTATGAAAAATTAACGCCAACGTCGCTTTCGGGAACAAGTTTGAGCTTCCGTTCAGCACCGCCATGTCCATGGAACGGCGTCAGTTGTCAAAGAGTTCTGTTCTTGAAGTGAGCACAAGACGACATATCAAACAAAACTGCTACCATCCGCTCCTTTCTGCTTGCTTATAGTTTTTTTTTTTTTTTTTCAGGCATAGCGGGAAAACATGGGCTGTCCTCAAACCAAAGACCAGTGCGGGAATCTTGTTTGATTATGCTCACGTATTTCCGTCTGACGTAGAAAACATCTGGTGTCAGAGATGTACACATTTTATTGGTGTTCAACTTTATAACGCCGTATTTTAAAGCGACTCAAAATAAATAAAAAAAACAACAAGAACAACAACAACAACAACGAGAGAGCACCGTTTGCTTCCACCATGTTGTCCCACACCGAGCGTAGGCAAACGTGGTCGTGTTGGCGAACAGCGCGTTTGCTTAAAGTAAGCGCGCTGTTCGCTTATAGATTATAGAAAGCGCACAAGATCGCTATTTGTAAACGAGTAAAAGGTGGCTTGAAATATAACGCAGATCATTCGTTCCAAACGACTTTCCTGACTAACCACCTAGCCGCGAAGGCGTATCAGGAGGATGCGAAAGTGCTGGCTTAAAAGGCTATAACCGTCGCAAAATAATTTTACTGAATGAAATATAGGGTAATTTTGCTCATAAATGACACGCAAGACGTGCAGTATTTAAAGCCTTTTATACGCGCCGAGATTTTAATTCGTAATGATAGAGGGTCAGTATAAAAATTGGTAGCGTTTGCTAACGCTGAATTACGAGCACTCATTCGAAAAGCGGGTTTTCGATTTATTCAAATAAAGCCCTAAGATACGACGATGAAACAACGGTACGTACCTTTTTGTGTTGGCAAAGCCAGACGTATGAAAATCGGCCCGCTTCCTTAGCTTTCCTAGTTCCCTGAAACGCAACATAAAAATTCAAAGAAAGACTCTAGAACAGTCATTCTAGAATTTAGAGTACCGTAAATGATAGGATCGTTTCGGTGATATGTTGCATTTATACTGAAGTCTTAATCTTTACATGGCTTTCATACTTATTGATATGTACAGATGACTCATCATACTCTAAAAAAACATGGGTGCAGTGGGTACACCCACAGGGTGTGTAAGTGATGCCACATATGCAACACCCATAAAGGTGCACAAGTACACCCCAAGACGAGGTGCATATATACACCCTTTAAGGGTGCATATGTGCACTCTTTTATACACCTTCAGCATTCGGGGGTGCACAGATACGCCCCATATTGGGGTGTGTCACTACCCCTTGTTTACACCCTCTATGTCGTTTCGGTGTGCAGGTACGCCCCAATTTAAGGTGTACAAGTATTCCCTTCTCTGCACACACGGAATGTTTTGCGAGTAAAGATACACCCACGCACAGGGTTTACTTTACACCTTTGTTTACATCCACCCCGCTCATAGGGAACATAGATACACCTCATTCAATGGTGTGCCATTTCACTCCTTTGTGCACCCACCTCAAGGAAACCCGAAAAAATTTACGTGCTCAGGTGGTTGCAAAAAGGCAGGTAAACAGAAAAAATGGATTGTTTTCAAATCTAATGGTTTATTAGACAGCCTATTCCGTAAATAAGGACAGACTTGCAAGCAATCCGTGATATGTGAAGATGTACACCGAAGCTGTTGTACAACTCAGAAGATTTCTGAGCAAACAAGAACCAAGGCGATTTTTAGGTAGTGTATATTCTCCCAGCAGCCGGCAGATTTATTTACCCGAAATTCTGCCGGCAGTCGCCACTCATTGGCGATACAATCACTTCATCGAACGACGTTTCATCGACACGCGATGTTTCATAGACAGCTCAGATTAACTTTCGTATATTAGCGAAAGCTGATCTGAGCGAAGTGACATGTACGGGTGGCACAGGTGGGGTAAAATTTTTGTAAGGAGCCGACGCAGACTGTTCTCACAAAGCGACGTGAACGGGTGGGCCGGGCCGGTGAGCACGCGCGTTAGAGATACACGCGAGAAATGTCCCTACAGCGTGCATTTCGCGTAACGAGTGACGATGAAAAGTTAGCGTCGACAAAACGTGTTTACAAAACATGCATCAACGAAAAGGCGTCCATGAAACGTGTTTTCACAAAACGCCGGGAGAGTAAGAAAGTCCGTATACTGCCTACAGTTCTCATATGATTGTAGACAGCTAATGGCAGGCCACTGCCGATAAAATTTCGAGGAGATTATTCTCCCGGCTGCTAGAAAATAGACAGTGCCTAATTTTAGAGGTAATCCGGAACAGAACGGTCAATTGCTGCAAAGGAGTAAGTAGCTGCGCACTTACGATGAATATACCAGACTTGAAATATGTAATCTGAGATATATGTCGACACGGGCACCGCAGAACAAACACACAAACACAAAAACGAAAAGAAAGGGGTATGTGAAGATTCAGCACGATGTGGCAGAAGGAGTAATTTGCCAAACCGAATACTAAACGCATCAGATGAATTCCTTAGACTTTTCTGAAGAAATCGCTTGTTGCCGATGTACGCGCAGGACTTTTCAAACACTGGTAGCCTTGGTACTCTCGAATACGTTGTCGCGGACGAAATCTACGGCAGCCCCGCTGGTCGCAGCACAGCACACAAGAAACTAGGCCGGGAAGCAGACATTCCGGGATCGGAAAGAGCTACTACGTCAACCGTGAAACCTTTACCAACTAATCACGCTCCTGCCGTTACCTGCGCCCAGACAGCGGAGTCATGGAATAAAAAAGCCTCCGGTTCTTTGGTCCGGCGACTGCGCACGTTCTTCCACGCTTTCAACTTAGGGAGAGAAAGAAAAAGAAAAGTAGGAAAATAGCAGCTTCTTCAAGGCCAAAAGAGGCTGCCCTCGCAAAGGCTTATCTTCAGGGTTATCCCAACAATGAGCACAACGAGAGGATTTGTCTTTTGCATCCTCTTGAAAGTTCAACCCAAATTTAATAGTGCAGGGGATGCTATCCGTGGTTTTGGCCTTCTTGCTGGTCCCGTGCTTTGCCTTATCTCTAGCTTAGAGATTGTAGTCACGTGATTCTACCCGGAGACCCGATTGGCCTAAAACAAGCTTAGCGTCTACTCTACTGTCAATACCGAGTGCACAGAACTGCTCCATACTTCCTAAGAAACTGCCCAACTCAAGAGGGACCCCCAAGGGGGAATCCAATCACAAGCTGATTGGGACGAGTGGCTATAGTCGGTTACAAGTCAACAAGGTAAGAGAAGCTCCTCCCACAAGCGTGATGCGCCCGTTTTGAATCTCTCCGCAGTCGAAAGAAGAGTTCACTGGAAACGCTCCTTGTTCCGCTTCAATGGATTCCCACTTGTCTCCGATCCCACTTTTTGAGAAAGCGACCTTTGTATTCATCGGAGAGGGAACCGAGCCCCTGAAAGCAGCCTTTGTATCCATCGGGGGGGAAGCTAATCCCCGAAAGTCGTATTTGTTTCCGTCGGTGGGGGAGAACTCTAATCTCCCTCTCGTGGCTTCCACAATGCTAAGTCAAAGTCGAAAGATAAAGCAAATATGTACAGAAAGGCAAGACCCTCCTCGCGCGTTGGCCGCGACGTCACGGAAACGGTGGGACGCTATTGGATGCGGAGGTGGCGGAGGGATATCTGATTCCCTTTGAGGGGCATTTGCCGCTACCTTCTTAGCCTGTAACTGACTATAGCGTGGCGGTGCACTGATACACCTAGACGTTTTGAAGGAAGAGGAGGATGCTCACTGTCTGTGTACATGTACACTGGCTTGGCAACGGAGGGTGCGTTTTCCAGGAAAAGGGTGCTTGTGCGCCTGATACACCCGACTACAGTCGGTTACAGGTTAAGAAGGTAGCGGCAAATGCCCCTCAAAGGGGATCATATATCCCTTCGCCACCTCTGCATCCAATAGCGTCCCATCGTTTCCGTGACGTCGCGGCCAACACGCGAGGAGGGTCTTGCCTTTGTGTACATATTTGCCTTATCTTTCGACTTTGACTTAGCATTGTGGAAGCCACGAGAGGGGGATTAGAGTTTCCCCCTCCGATGGAAACAAATACGACTTTCTGGGATTAGCTACCCCCTCCGATGGATACAAAAGTCGATTTCTTAAAAAAGTGGGATCGGAGACAAGTTGGAATCTATTGAAGCGGAACAAGGAGGGTTTCCAGTCAACTCTTCTTTCGACTGCGGAGAGATTCAAAACGGGCGCATCACGCTTGAGGGAGGAGCATCTCCTACCTTCTTGGCTTGTAACCAACTATAAACTCTTGTTTTTTCTTAGAGTGTATATTCTAGAAACGCGGACTTTAGCGCTAAAAAAAGCCGCGCTTATTGAAAAATACGCTGAAAATCGAAATTACAGGTTATACCTAGGTATAGTATTTGATTGTGCCATTTGATAAAAAGAAAATGCTTCTTTAGAACAAACAATCGTGGGCGTGACCTTTATTTTCTGACTCACATAGGGATATTCACCGGACGTGACGTTCTTAGTTGTTGTTTGGGTTAAAGGCTGGAGATATGCGCCGATAATCTGGGGAGCAGGAGGAGACGCGGGCGCGGGTACGTCCAAACGGCGAGCTCTGGTTGATGAGATTACTGGGTAGGCCTAAAGCTAGGCAGACCGCAAGTTCGTCTGCTTCTTTTGCAGCGGTTATGGTGACGTCAGAACGCCGAGCTCTGATTGGCTCTGGTTGAAGGATAGTGGGTAGACCTCAAAGCAAGCCGCCTTGAGATGTATCCAAGATCCTTCAATCAGAGCTAATCAGAGCTCGGCCTTCTGACGTCACCATAACCGCTGCAAAAGAAGCAGACGAACTTGCTCTCCGCCTAGTTGACTTCGTCACTACCGCACTCGTCGAACGCTTTAGGCGGCGGAACGCCGGCGCCCGGCGTTTGGCTCTCGTATTAGAAGGCGTTCGACGAGTGCGGTGGAGACAAAGGCAGCTAGCTTTATGTCTACCCACTAATCTCTCCAATCAGAGCTCTTCTCCTCCTCTCCCTCAATTTCTCGGCGCATAGTACGGTGCGTGGAACGCGTCTCCGAATGGTGTATTTACCGCGTCCCCCAAAAAGTGTTTCCTCGTTTTCCGCCTTATGATATTATAAAAGTCTCACGCTGTCGCCTGCCGCGATTCTGGTGGTGTCACGGTGGCAGCTGAGGCAGACGTCTGTTCTGCTGCGCGGAGTTTGGCCATACATTGGTTTGAATAGGCGAGCATCTCGGGGCCAACCACGGGACGCCTCACAGCCCCTAGCGGTGATCATCAGCACTAAAAGTGCGATTTGACTAATTTAAGCCGTTTTGGAGTCGCTCGAGTAAAACGGTATAACTCTCGGGTGATTGCAAACCTGGCGCGTGTGAGGTTTACGTCACGTCCATATTCAGCGGTAGAATAAACGAACGTGCGCCCCAAGGCCCCAAGCCAGGTCCGACTTGCTAGAAACAGCGTCTCAGCTGAGTCTGGAAGAAAAAAAGCACTGCCAAAGCCAGCGCACGAGCCGAGCGGGACTCAATGAAGATGCTCGCGCGCCCCACCCTCAGCTGAGACGCTGTTCTAGCAAGTCGGCCCACAGCAAACTGCCACCGAGACGATGAGATTAAACGCTCCTCTTTCACACTTTAAATGTCGTTTGCAATATTATGACGTCGCGGTCTGCTGATTGGTCAACGCTGTGTCGCACATTTAGTTTACGCTCTAACCGCGGGGTAGTGTTCGACGCTGGAGACGGCCTTTGCTCCGCCCCATTGGCCAAACTCTCCCAATATACGGCTATATAGCAGACGAGCGTCGCAAAACAGCGACGCTCGTCTGCTTTTTTTTTTTCGTAACTTTTACGTTTAGCCATTCAGATCGCAACATCCGAGACCATGACACTCCCGCTTTGGTGACGTCATCTGCTGCCACGATGGGACCACTTTGCATGCACGGGTGGAATAAGACGCTAAACAACGACAGTCGCGGAGACGCGTTGGAGGCATCGCATAGTTATAATCTCTGACAGCTAAAGGAACATCTGACGTGGCTTATTGTGTCCGTGCATCTTGAGTTTTGATTCGCTGTTCGGCCTCCTTATTTGCTAGCGCTGCAGTTTGTCTGCTTCTTGCAACAGGGGTTGCGTTGATGTCAGAACGATTGGCTGATTGGCTGATCGACAAAACAAATCAGTGAGTTGACTTTGAGGCATCTTGCATTGAGGTCTACCCACTATCTTTTTGATCAGGGCCAATCAAAGCTCGGCGTCGTTATGACGTCACCGGAACTCTTGTTCAAGGAGCAGACGACTTGCTCCCCGCATAAGGTACTTGAAGTGCCCACGCCCTTTGCTGCTTACAGGGAAGCTAAGCGGCTTTGTATTTGAGTATAACACTTGAATCATCTTCATCTGGCCTCTATAACCGCGAATATCAAGATTATTTTTTTCATTTTTTTTTTGGTGTACGGAGGCTGCGAAAATCATTTCCAAAATACCGCTGTGAAGCCCCTCCTTCCTGAAGCGTTACTTCATAAAAGGAGTTGTCGGAATCTTCGCTCTAACGCATCTTCAACGCCTATCGAAGCTATACACGCACGCTATTCCTATAAAAAAATCAGAAAAATAAGTCATGACTGGCGTCAGCGTGGGGGAATTAATATACCTTTCAACTAGCGACACGCGCTTGGCGGCCGAAAAATTCTTTTACACACGTAACGACCGGTAGGTGAGTTTTCGTGTCTTCTTGCGTTTAGTTACAGCTTCGGGAAAAGCGAACATGATAGTCAAATTCTCGGGATAAAAATACCCTAGAATTTTATCTAAATCGATTTTTATTTCTTCAAGAACCTCTTCAGCTCCTCTTTAAGTGATTGTAGCTCACTATAGCTCCTATTTATCGATTGCAGTTTTTCGTTACTCGAAAAAAAGTAATCGATTACAACTACAATTACTCCTGGTAAAAAACGTGGTTAATTAGGGTACTTAATTACTCGAGAAGAAAAGTGATTGATCTTTACTTGAAGAAGGAACCTTTTTTTCAATTCCTTCAGATTTTGAACATGACAAATATGTCTTTCCGTTTGAAAGCGGATCTTTCGCACCCTTTATTGTTGGATTAGACTCACCGAACTAGGCACAAATTATCCTATGAATCAAATAATTTCGGAAGTCTATCTTCCTGTTGAAGACTTGGTTCAAAGATTCCTTGCGAGGAATCATGTAGAAAAAAATAAGGCCACCGTTAGAATGGGGAGAAAAAATAGCAGTCGTTACACGTAAGCTTAGTTCTTCTAAAAGTAAGAATATTACTCTTGCGATTACTTCCTAATAAATGTAATTGAATTATCAAAATATTACCCTAAACTGTAATCGATTACACGTAATTTGATTAGTTGTAATGAGTACCACACAAGTCCGATCATTTGCCAAGAACGACAACCCCGATTTGATGAACTCTAAGTTGAGCGTGCATAATTGTGCGTTCCTCCTCCCACTCAGCATTGTATTTTGCAGTCAATGGATTTGAGTTACCGTAAAATACTGCGTGAAAGCCCGCCCAAACTTAGGGACGTATAAAAACATTTAGGATAGGCCCTTGTCATCTTCATGAGCAAAAATGCAAAAAGTTCCCATGTTAGGGTAGGCTTCACCTCTCAGCGCCGGATTCCTGGGAGAAGCGGCTGACGAGGAAGAGCATCTCGGTTGTGGGCTCTCAAATCTGAGCTGAGCACGACACCGTGACGTCACGTAATCAGGTAACGTCACATGGCCATGTAACGTCATGTGGCGTCAAAATGTCACGTGACGTCACAATTTCTTTGCTAAATTTAGTAAACCAATTGTGACGTCATGTTAATTATTCCTTAAAGGGATGGTTCAACGAAATTTGAAATATACCCGTAGTGTTCAAAAATAGGTTGACTATTATCCATAATATCCGTAAATGACAATCGGACGTTTGCTTCTTGAGCCTGGTGGCTGTATTTTTCGTTATAAACGGCCCACTCTAGCAAGCTCTCGGAGAGCAACCAGCGGAGAGCACGTGACATTCGACGCAATCGTGACGTATTTCGTCTCGGGACGAGCGAAGCTGCACCGAGGCTGACGTTGAGAGGATGGCCTATAGTCGGTTACAAGTCAAGAAGGTAGGAAAAGCTCCTCCCACAAGTGTGATGCGCCCGTTTCAAATCTCTCCGCAGTCGAAAGAAGAGTTCACTGGAAACGCTCCTTGTTCCGCTTCAATGGATTCCCACTTGTCTCCGATCCCACTTTTTAAGAAAGCGACCTTTGTATTCATCGGAGAGGGAACCGAGCCCCTGAAAGCAGCCTTTGTATCCATCGGGGGGGAAGCTAATCCCCGAAAGTCGCATTTGTTTCCGTCGGTGGGGCAGAACTCTAATCTCCCTCTCGTGGCTTCCACAATGCTAAGTCAAAGTCGAAAGATAAAGTAAATATGTAGAGAAAGCCAAGACCCTCCTCGCCCGTTGTCCGCGACGTCACGGAAACGGTGGGACGCTATTGGATGCAAAGGTGGCGGAGGGATATCTGATTCCCTTTGAGGGGCATTTGCCGCTACCTTCTTAACCTGTAACTGACTATAGTAGTTCCAGCCACCCAAGCAGCTGGTTTTGTAGGAGTTTTGAGCGACGGGTTAATCTTCTATAATCTTGTAGAGGGACTATAGCCAGGGCTGGATTAGGGTACGGGCTAAGGGGGCTGCAGCCCAGGGCCCCAGCCTGCCAAGGAGCCCCGTGCTGGCCCCTAGAAATATTAAACAAAAAAGAAACAAAAGGCTAGTTGGTTTCAGTTTAAAACAGCTCAAACCTAAAGGAGGATCACATGAGCCTCTGGGCCCTGGCTTTCTAGTCAATATTCTTGCCGAAACGTTGCCTTCTTTAGACGAGCTGGTGTTCGTGAACTCGTTGTAAAAGACTGCTAAGTAACAAAATGTTAGCGCTGCCTCCCACCCTAGTCTCGCCAAAAAGTTGCCTTCTCTAGACGAGCTGATGTTCATGAACTCGTGGTAAAAGAGTGTACTAGAGTAACAAAATGTTAGCGTTGCCTCCCACCCTTCTTGTGGAAGGGAGCAAAGTTGTCGATGATGGCGATCCCGTTTGAAGTCTTTTCTAATAGACGCCAGACGGTAGGACGGCCACGGGGTTCTCTATTGTACTGGGGCCCCGACGAATTTTGCGGAAAATGGTGGCGTGGAACGCAAGCAAAGAAAGTGTTGGCGAAGGCCACATGAGCAACATACATACTACACATTATTTTTTTTTCTGCCATTTAGCGTAGTCCCATATAAAAAGTTTCCTCCGAAATGACAAGTTTCAAAAGAAACAAAAAGAAATATCGGTGAACCTCCCAAAGCCATTCTTTCTAACCACTAAAAGGCTTGAAATGAGCCGGCTCTTGAGATGTCACCCAAAAGTTTTCGAGAGGCAGAAACTGCAAGAAACTGCTCTGGAGCCTGTGTCTGATCCCAGTGATCTGCCAGTGCGAGACAACGCTTTTCTTGCCTCTGAGGTATGACCTATTATTCTTAGCTAAGAGTAATACGTCAAAATGGATAAAAAAAAAGTTCTTAATTTGTCGGCAGAAACACGTACTGTGTAAATAAAGTTCTAGACTTGGTCACACACAAGTTCATAGGAACGCGGAGTCATTATTTTCAACATTTCAACGGATGTTTACGAGGCCCTGCTCAACATGCGTGACACTTATCATTTTCCCTAATCGTTCATTGCTTTGCATTTTGTAGCCCTTAGTGAGTGATTGGCTATTTCCGAAACAGCCTCTAATCCAGAACCGAATCTGCTTCATTTCCACCCAGTGAAACCCTAATTTCCTAATCATCGCCATCTACAGATACAAAAACCTTCCTAGATATATCATAAAATGAACGATATTTGTACTTTATAAGTTGGTGAAACATACATATTGCCGTCATGGTAGTTACCACTACCACTATCGTCATCATAGTCAGTATATCACCACCATTAGGGGCCTCTTGAACAGCCTTAGCCCGGGGCCCGGAATTCCTTAATCCGGCCCTCACTATAGCGACTTCTGGGACACACAAAAGAAGATTCTCGGGAAGAGAGCAGTTCCTCCTTCAGCTCTTCTCACGTCGTGGTCGGAGGAGAGCTGTCAGTACCTGTCAAGGTTCCTAGACGGCCATTACAAGCGAGGCGTTATTAGCCCTGAGAACGTGGCGTGGCGCCACTTGTCAGGCCTATCGTCGTGACGTAGGATAGGGGATCACGTGACCGTTTCCTGCGCTCTGCGTGAAGGGTGAAGAACGTAAAGTGTCTTGGTGTTCATTCTTTTTTAATACTACGAGTGTTTAAGGTTTATTTTAATCCAATGTTTCGTTTCACTACTCCACCCAGTCAAGCTTCTAAATCGACTACCGTACGAATGTTTCCGGGGAGCCCGTTGCAGGCAAGCAGGAAAACGGTCGCTACACGGAAGCGCGGCGGCGTGAAGTAGAGGTCAACTTGTTGTCGTTTTCGGCGGCTGTATCGCGCACCGCAATGGGTGCTTACGCAGTGCGACCTACCGTTGAAGGTAGGAGAATTTTTTGTTTTAACTTCTAGTATTCGACCGGGCACTTCGTTACAACTGTGTACCCCTTCTCTGTTGTGCCGCCTGTGATCAGCATCAATGCGCTCATGGACAAGGGCCACGAAACATCCCGTCTATTGCTTGAGGGCAAAAATGTCTTTGAAGCGGGACACGTGTTCTTCTGTAGTATCACGAAGCTGGATAAGGATTGCTACACGTTTATTAGATTCATTCTCCAAACGTCGGCACTGACTTCGAACCCGCACGAGCTGGAGCTAACATTGAATGGAAGAAACGTCGGTGACACATCGTGCTAGTAAAGAAACATGCCGTGTATCATTACTTGGTTAGGTTTTATGTACCTACCGGCCGGCGTGCTGTGAAATCGATCGAGGAGCTCGCGGCCAGAGCCGGGAGCGAAACAACTGAGTACTCTTAGAGATTGCGATTCGTGATGAACTGTGAATGCGGCGCCTTTTTCTAAACATAATCGGCCGTCTCCCGTTGCTTTCGTAACTTCTCGGGAATAAAGCAAAAAAAAAAAAAAAAAAAAACAAGAAAAGAAACATTTTTGTGGTTTAGTGGTAACGTACTCGCTTCCCAAGCCGCGAGTCGCAGAATTGATACGGTGCATCTAACTTCTTTCTTTTTTTAATTTCTTTTTATACCCATCGCAAGTGGGCTCATTTTCGTCTTCTGCGCATGAGAAAGGAAGTAGCGGTGACGTCAGAACGGCCGAGCCCTAATTGGCTGATCGCGACCCCCGATCTCAGCGTCGTCTGCTCCTTTGCAACGTCGTCTGCTCGCAACGTCGTCTGCGTCTGTCTTACCTTTCCTGAGACTTCGCCTTTCAGAGAGGGCAGACGAAATTACTCGAGCGGTACGTTGTTTTTGTCTAACAACTAGCAGACGCGCACCAAGGAGGGAAGTCAAAGGACTCACTGGCGAGGTGTCCCGAGGCGCCGAGGTTTGTTTGCTAAGAACCGAGAGTGAGCGTGTTAATGTCCGCAAGTTCCCTTCCAAATACTTCTTCCCTCCTTTCGTGTGCGGCGAGACTCCTCACTCTTTAACGGCGTCGGCGAGTTGGCGCAGTTAACGTCACCTGCTTTACGTCTGCTAGTCAAAGCGGTGGCTGCTTTACCTTTCCTGCGTCTGTCGGAGATTCACCGCTTTTTTACCGGCGAAAGTCACCGTTGCCTCAGAAAACAATGAGATAACAAAAGGAAGGACCTCTTAATCTAAAATTGAGGTCAGCGATCAAAGTATAAGACGGGAAGGGTTCACAAGGGTCGCGCGGGTATATTCCATTCAGCACGCCAGCCGGTCGTGGGCAGACGGTCGCCGAGTAGCAGTGCCTGCTAGGCCCATCTGCCGTGCTCGCTTGGTCGTTGTCGGTGGAATCGTGGCCGTTGGAGCTTTTCCCGGGTGTTTGTGGATCCAGCGTTCTTGTTCGTCGTGGTCTGTTTCAAGTACTTTTTACTTTTTTCTTGCTGCTTGATGTCGGGACGCGTGAGAAGCGCACGTAGAAAAATAAACGTCTGTTGGTCGTCGCAACCGCGACGCTGTCGGCCATGCTGATTTGATCGTAAGAAGTGCGTAAGACAGCTTCGGAGCTGTCATAGGATTTCGTCGTAACCTGCGCAAAACTTACGAAAATTTCGTTTCGTGAACACGAATTTGTTCTCAAGTTTTGTCTTACGCATATTTTTGGCGTAAGATCGTTTTGTGAGCCTGGCCTCTGGCCTCTGCACTTCCGAAAGTCACAGAAAAGGTAAGACAGACGCGGACGACGTTGCAAGCAGACGACGTTGCAAAGGAGCAGACGACGCTCAGATAGGGGGTCGCGATCAGCCAATCAGGGCTCGGCGTTCTGACGTCGCCGTTACCCCCCCCCCCCCCCCCCTTGCGCAAGAAGGAGACGAACTTGCCCTCCGCATATATACGTTTTTGAAACACAGGTGTTGTAACTTTTGTGCGATGTCAGAATTTTCGAACGATGAATATTAAAGCGTGTTGGTAACATTTAATTTCATAAAAAAATATCAGATCATTAGGCCAATAACAGTTGTTCATGTACAGAATTGCTTTTTTGTTTTCTTCTCTAAAAGAAATTATGCAAATATTCCTGTAGCTAGGTGTATTAGAGTTGTAGAATTGTTTTGTTTGTTACCCTACAATATAAGTGGATGGGTTACAAAAAGAAAAAAAAATACTTGCTAACACAAGTGTAGCTACTTGTATCAGCAACATTTAAAGTAAAATAAATGGAGCCGCATAACATTCTCACATTTATGCAGCTGCTGGTTGCTTAAATACCACTAAGCTGCGAGTCTTGTTATCCTCTGTAAATTACCCTTTCAAGACTTCTAGCACTCAGCTCTACTTGTATTGCTTGCCGCTAACTTGTACATGCACTTTTAACCCCATTGTTCAAATGATGTTGAAACTGTATGAGAAAGGTACTGATATGCAGGGTGAGACTGTTCACATTTATGAGTCATATTGGATCTGCTGATGCTTCTCTTTGAGGTAGATGTGGAAGCTGATGTTTGGGTTGGTTGCGTAACTGCGGCATTGCGGCACCGAACAGTTCTTAGCCATTGCTGCCTGAGCTGAAAATCTGCCTAAGCCAATCCACGCGTGTACTGACCAGGCTTCAAACACAGAAAAAATGCGAAAGTACCGAGTGAACGGTTTTCGAAGACCCCGACCAAAGCGAGGCGGAGTAGCTGGCCTTGTCACGTGATCCCCCATCCAACGTCACGTAACAGTCGAGCGATCGCAGCGCTCCAATTGGTCCCACTCGGGGCCAATAGCGACATCCGCTAGGTGCTCTTTGCTAATCGTTTAATTCGTTTTAAAATTCCTTTTCGTGTCTTTTTTTAACGAAGTAGTGATGCGTTCGATGTGGTACTGCTCCTTTGAACACATAGACCAAAAAAATAAGCGCCAAACGTTCGCTGTAGTGTCCCTTTCAAGGTATAATAAACATGAACACGGGATTAAGGGATAATTTATTTGCCCTTAAAGGGAAGCTGCAGCTGATATGTATTGCTAGTCAGCGATAAAGAAGAAAACAGCTGCATGCGAGCACCGAGCGCAAGAGCGCGTGAAGCGAGCAATTCATTCTACCGACGCCATGAGCAGTGCCCGACTTCCTTGATCCTGTAAATAAACGCGAGTTTGTAATAGGAGTAATGTACAAGGTGATTCAAGGAGAGGCCAGGTTCTTTAAATCGATCGCGAAATTCAGTTTCTTAGCCTATCGCGTTTCGACTTTGTGCAGCGTTGCCCGCAGATGGTGCATTTTTTTGCTTAAAATTTGCAAAGAGCGAACTTACCTGAGGAAAAAGTAAAGAAAGAAAAAGGCTTAGCTCCCATGGAAACGCAGCGACGCCACCGGTCTTCAAACAACACGGCGCCGTTTCGCATGGGAGACAAAAGATGGCGCAACGAACGAGCCTACGGCGCCGAGAGCCGGCGTCTTTAAGCAGACGATCTTTTCGACTCAAAAGCGGCGCGCGCTCCGCAGGCGGCGACAGTCGCAGAAACAAAAAACAGGCACGGTAACAAGAAGGAACTGCAGTTCCTTGTCTGCTAAAGACGCCGGCTCTCGGTGTCGTATGCTCGTTCGTTAGCGGCAGTTGGCGTCGCGACCGCTTGCGCCATCTCTTTACGTTTGCGCCATCTCCACGTCCACTGTCAAGCAAGTCGCAAGTTCGTCAAGCGGCGTGACACAAGTGGCCCAGGCATCACAAACTGCGGAGGCCGTTTCTTCTATGGTACTACCATTGGAGGTCATGCTACGGGATCGATTAATCTGTGGCATCAAGAACTCCCATCTCCAGCAGTAATAGCTAGGTGAGCGAGAAATCACCTTCGATCGAACCTACGCGATGTCCTGGACAACGGAGTCTGCTACAACTCAGGAACGCAAATACAAGGTAAAAAAAAAAAAAAGAAAAGGCAAGGCGACAAGTCGCCTTTGGGCAGTTAAACCGTCCAAAGGCGACAAGTCGACAGAGAAACCCTGTTTTCGCTGCACACGAATGCACTAATAGGATGATTCCCAACACGAGAAAGCGACATGCAAATTTTGCACCAAAAAGGGTCATCCTGGAGAGGCATGCTTCAAACGCAAAGCTCAACGCAAATCCCAAGAGGAATCGACAAGTCACACGCATCAGATGACAACGTCGCAGGTAAGACGCTTGAGGATCATTTCGCTGTCAACAGCTCATCGTGGAGCTGCTGGTAAAGGGACGACAACTTTCCATGAAAGTTGACTCTGGAGCACCGCATTCAATATTGAGCTCCGATTTCTTAGAACGCCTTTGGCAAGGGTGAGAAGCTACAAGTTAACGAACAGTTCAAGGACCAAAGGGCTAGTCTGGACCTTTACATCAAATCCCCACAAGGGAGCAAGCCATCTCGGTCTGGATTGGTTTCCCGCGCTGGACATCAAGGTTTTGGGAGTAAACACCATGTCAGCAACAACTTTTGAGAAACTTCTTCCACTCCACGAGCAAGTGTTTTCGGGACAACTTGACGGGCATGTCTTCGAACCGTTGCTCATCGACCTGAAAGATGACGCAGAACCAAAATTTCTGAAGTGTCGACCAGTTCCCTTTGCCCTGCGTTGCGCAGTACAGGAAGACATGAAGAAGCTTCAAGCACAAAACATCCTGGAGCCTATAAATTCGTCCTCGCGGGCAACACCCCTAGTCATCATTCGCAAGAAGAAGTGCACGCTATGGATGTGTGAAGGTTATCGGTGCACAACCAACCCTGCACTCAAGCCAAACGCGTATCCGCTTCCCACCGGCGCCGGACTCGTTTCCTTTGTTCGAGGAGGGAACATTTTCTTCTAGATCTGCAACAAGCATACCCGCAACTCCGAGTCAACGATGCCACCGCAGGACTTTTGAACGTGACGACAACGATGCGGCTTCCGCGTTAAGCGAGTGCTTTTCGGAATTGCGGTTGCAGCACTGCTCTTTTAACACTTTATGGATACACTGTTGGCAGGAATCGAGGGCACAGGAGCATACCTTGATGACATCATGGTCACAGGGGCGACAAAAAAACACCTACAGCGTTTGGAAGTCGCTCTTCAACGTCTTCGAAAAACCAGACTTCGCGTTTCCCAAGAAAAATGCAAATTCAGTGTTTCGGAGGAAGAATTTCTAGGTTATCACTTCGATGCCCACGGCGTCAGACCAAGAACCGAAAAAATCAAAGCCATCATTGAAACTGCTGAACTCAGCAACAAAACGTGGTCCAGGCTTTTCTTTTTAATAGCGAGCTTCTACAGTTGGTTTCTGCGGTAGAGCATCCAATGTAGAAAGGCTATATCGACGCCTAGACAAAAAATTGCGGTGGCTTAGTTCGGTTATGCCAGGATATACGTAGCGTGAGCTTATGCGCAATGAGAGGCGCTACCAAGCCACTCCGGTGCAGCGTCAGACTTGGCTATGCGCAACGGTGGCACACAGCTGGGCACGCGGCGGCGCCAGTGCGTCTGCCGCGGCTATGACGTCACTCCTCTAAAATGCGCAGACTGAGGCATGAGCGGCGGCGGCGGCTCCGGCGCGCCAACTGTGCGCCGTGTGACGTCACTGGCCTTCGCGCTTGCGCAGCACGGCTCTTTGGGAGCCACGCAAAACTGCTCAACCTCGGCCAATGTAGCTCACGCTACAAAACACGAAATGGCATTAGGGCGAGGAAGAGTGAGATGCTTTCAAACAGCTGAAGATGCTTCTAGGCTCAGAACCAGGGCTGGCACAATATGATGACAAGCGACGACTAGTTTTGGCTTGCGACGCATCGCTACGGCATTGGGGCTGCCTGTCACAGATGAACGATAATGGAGCAGAAGTTCCTGTTGCCTACGCATCAAGAACACTCTGCAAAAGTGAGAGGAACTATGCCCAACTGGACAATGAAGGACTAGCCATCACTGACATGAAACACTTCCACCAGTACATCGCTGAACGACATGTTACTGTGTAAACTGATGATAAACTTTTACTGGAAATAATGAGTCAAGATAGAAAGATCCCGGCAATGCTCTCAGCTCGCACGACCCGGTGGTGCCTTCTACTTGGCTGCTACATCTGCCATTAGCGCTGTCGTCAAGGCAAGGAGCACCAAAACGCCGACGCGCTCAGTCGTCAGCTTTTTTCCAAATGTGACGGACGAACCGGTACCTCGAGGAGGTGTGCTCCCACTTGAAGCTAAGGAGTGCCCACCTCTTACAGGCCAGCTGATTGCACACCTGTCTAAAGAGAACCCGACTCTGTCGAAAGTCTATCAAGGACTGCAAGACGGTTCTAACGCAACTTGGAAAAGAGATGAGTTTTCACCATACAAACGGCCAGACCTCGAACCGGCAACCCAGAATGGCTGTCTAACGTGGGGAGCACGGGTTGTCGTACCACAAGCGGCACGCGAGGAAGCGCTGAAGATACTGCTTGCCAACCGCCCCTGTATCTTGGCGATGAAGGGCACTGCCCGTAGCCATTTCCGGTGGCCGAAACTTGACTCGGACATAGAAGCAACTGCGGCTGCGTGTGAGACGTGCCAGAAACATCAGCGAGCAAACCTGCAGTTCCGACACCTAACTGGTCACCTTCCACTCGATCTTGGGAAACCATACACATAGACTTGAGTGGAGCAATCGAGGAACTATTGTACCTAATTATCGTTGATGTTTGCTTAAACTAAGTGGCTCGAAGTGTGTCGACCTGACATGCATCATTGATGCGCTACGATCGGTATTTGCTACTTTTGACGTGCCGAGAATGTTATTATTTGCCAACGCACCAAATTTGGTTTCGCACAAAATGGATAAGATAAAAAAAAAAACATACAACACTCTATCAGCGCACCATACCACCCAGCAACTAACAGGCAAGCAGAAGAGATGGTGGGCGAAACGAAGAGAGCACTCTTCAAGCTCACTGAAGGTACAGTTTAGTGCCGAATCGCGAGGTTCCTATTTCATCAACACACAACGGTTTTATCTACCACGGGGAAAACCCCTGCGAAAGCAGCGATTGGCCGGTAAATAACCACACCACTGGATCGCATGAATGGGTAGCCTTGGCTTCAAGTAAGAATTGGGAAATTCCGAGAGACAGAGAAACAGCTGAATGTTCTGCAGGGCAACCCGTCTACGTCAAACATATCATGAAAGGCCGGCATGGGTTCCAGCAACAATTTTAAATCAGTTAGGACTTCGATTCTTTCTAACTAGAACAGGGGACAGGAAACTACAGCGACCAGACAGAGACCATATACGCCACCGCCAACTCAACAAGGAAGGAGGTACATCTTCGTTCCTAATATAACCAGACGCCGAAATGCAAAAGCAAGGAAGCGAAGACATATCAGTTACAGGAGAGTCGGAGGCATATGTAAGCGACAGAGCCAACTTGGGCACCATTGACGACACCGCGGACATCCAGGCGGACTCCAGTCCAACAATAAGATGCAGCTGAAGTACCAAGCTGCCAGCACATTTGAAGGATTAGGATCTTCGCATTAACCTAGAAGGATAAATGATATGTATTGCTGCTAGTCGGCGATGAAGAAGAAAATAGCTACAAGCGAGCTCCGAGCACAAGAGCGCGCGTGACGTGAGTAATTCATACTACCGTCGCCATAAGCAGTGTCAGACTTCTTTGTTTTTGCAAATAAACACGACTCTTTAATGAAAAGAATGTACTAGAGACAGCTTTTTTCCTAAGAAACACACTTAACTCGCCTTCATCTAACCTCCAGAATCCCGAATATCGTAATAAGGCTTTAATTTGGTGCACGGAGGCTGCAAAAATTTATTTTCAAAGTACCTCTCAAGGCCATCTTTCCCTGAGCGTGATGTCATATCCGGAGTTTCCGAAATCTCCGCTCTCGCGTACGTTCAGCGCCTATCAAAGCTTTGCACGGGCACTCTTGCTATTTTCAAAGAGTTTAAGAAAACACGTCACGACTGGTGGCCGTGCGGGATAATATATCTGGCAAGCGTGCAATTGCACCTCCTGCCCAAACAAGCGACACACGCTTGGCGGCCAAAAAATCTGAGTGTGACGAGACAAAGCTGGTCGGAGGTTCTTCGTTTTTGCTCCCGTTTAGTTACATCCTTGAAAAAAAAAAAAAAAAAGAACGAACGTGGTATTCAAATTTACGGTATAAAATTATTCTAGAATTCATCTCTAACTCATTTTAGAGCGCAGCTCTTAGGCGCCCGTTTACGGCTTGAGCGGCGTCGTTGTCGCCGTCACCGTCGCCGTCGCCGTCAGCGTAACCGCGAAACACCTCCCCCCCCTCCCCTTCCCCCCGAGGACCTCGGGAGGACCTCGGGATGACCTCGGGTTCCTTCGGGAGGACCTCGGAAGGACCTCGGGTACCTTCGGTGACATCGGTAAGGGGAGGGGGTCACGTGACCCTCCCCACCCCTGAGGTCACGTGACCCCCCCGCCGAGGTCGCGTGACCTCCCCCCAAGTCAAGTAACCCTCCCCCCCAAGGAAGCTTGGCCGGCTTTGAACCAGAGACCTTTCGTGCAGCAGCCCGACGCCGTACATGTCCGCCAATTTTAAATTAATTCGTTCATTCATTAGGAGGGGGAGGAGGGAAGAGGAGGAGGGGATGAGGGGAGGAGATTGAAAGATGAGGGCAGGAGGAGGAGGTGAAGGAGAAGGACGGGGAGGAGGAGGAGGGAAGGAGATTGAAGGATGAGGAGAAGGAGGAGGAGGAGGCGTATACCCTTCCCTCAGTACCCTTCCCTCCTCCTCCCGAAGAGCTGCGCTCTGATTCGGCGTTGCAGGGAATTGTAAACGGCTTTCATTTTTTTTTTTTCAAGAACCTCTTTGCTTTAAGAGTCTCGGCAGGGACAATACATAAGTGGGGGAATCCTTGCCAAATTTTGAAGGGTGGTGGAAAATGATTGTGTGTAGTCTATACGCAACAGGGTATGCAGCGTCACGGCCGTAGCCTCAGTTCAATATACAGGACGCGACGAGAGAACGGTAATTTGTGATGGGTATTTTGAGCTTGCCCGCATGTCATACTTTGCTTTGAAATATGTCACAAGTTTGAATGTTCGTTATTTTTTTCCCAGAAAAACGTTCACGGAAGCCGATAGGCACCTATCAACTTAAAGTATCTTTAATATCTGAAAGGATAATGCAAAGGGCTTACAGGCTGATGAGCGCTTCGGCGAACAGTGCGTCCCAATACTTGACGATAAACTCCAAACTGATGACTTTGAGGATGCTCGTTCCCTCGATGGTATCGATTCGGAAAATATCAGAATGCATTCCCTCGGCTATCTTGACAGACCCTTGGGGAGCATTCCTGTCAGTCGAATAACAAAACAGTTATAGACAAAAAAAAATTTGCCGTGCCGACAGAAGAAAAGTACTCCTGATGGATAAAACGCGAAATACAGTAAAAAATAAAGTTAATAAAATGACGGATCAACCATACGAAGTTTTCGTTATTGAAATGAACAATGTATCAAGAAATACACCCTGCAGATTCTTGTTCAACTCATAGTGAGTCGTTTGCTAAAATGAGCAATATAAATTGCGAATTTCCTTTCATTTTCATTTCATGTTTTTTTTTCATATTTGTATAAATTTAGTGATTTTATATAACACTCTGAATGTAAAACTCGGTGCCCTGTTATGTAATAAAGTATCGATCCTCAGACTCGGTCTTCCTACTGAAATCCGATGTGAAGTTTTTGCCCTTAAATGCCAAACAATGTTTCATCGAATGAAATTATTTTTTAAAACTTGCTACATGGTTATTACTTCATTGATATTCATAAATACGTTTCATATCCAAACTTCAATACCTTAACGAAAACGGGAACGTAACAAATTTATAGCACCTTATGGCTTTAACACAGACTCTTTAAACACATTTTTTGTTAAGTGTGACGATCATTGGAACTGCCTAACCACCGATGCTGTAAAATAGTCAAAATGCGTGAGTTTTCTTGATAGCATTTTTAATACTTAAATGTGCTTGTATTTTGAGAATGCTTACCAACCTGCTTTGGCAGTATGCTAAGGGGACATGCACTACGGGAAAACATTTGTTTTTTAACGTTTACGACAACTGAATTAAATTGTTACTGTTTACAGTCCTAGATTTTTTTGATTTTTATAAATTTAGTGTTGCTTTGATACAGCAGTTTTTTATGTTTGGAGATATGCGCATGCAGAAAAAAAAACACGTTCTCACGCACACGTGGGGAATGGAAAAAGACTTAAAACAGCCTAGAAAAGTAAGATAAGTCACTCCTTTTAAACAACTAAGCGCTATGAACCACGAAAAGAATGTGCGAGACGAATTGTATGTGAATAATTGAGAATCACAAAACGCAATTTTAAAAAGGGCTAACAAAGATTCTTGTGGAAATGGAGCGTGCTGGTTAAGTTACGGTGTTTGTGGAGAATAACATAGAGGACGAAAACAGGACGACACGTTTCTCCAGAGAAACGTGTCGTCCTGTTTTCGTCCTCTATGTTATTCTCCACAAACACCGAAAGATTCTTAAATTTTTCATAAATATGAAATAGTACGCATTCTAAACAAACTTTTATAGTTAAATTCTGCATAGTCCAAAGCATATGCATGTCAACTTTGGTTGCGATGGGACAATATTAAGAACAAAAATTCCTCTGTGAAACTGTGAACACGTTCCAAAAACACACGAAGAGAAAACCGCGTTTGAGTAGTACCATAGACGTGTGGCAGCACACGTTCGCGGCAAGAAAAAAATATTTGTTTACTGTTTTTTATGTGAAAACTTGGAGGTAAAGGTGACTGCGATGTAGAGGAGACAGCTAGACCTACTCCTAACATAAACGTGATAACAAACAATGTCACAAAAAAAAAAAAAAAAAAAAAAAACGCGCACGCAAAGACGGCCTAAATTTAGGCTCTTGGTTGCCGGGAGTTCTTCACTTGCCTATTTGACTAATTTCAAGATAATTACCGGTCTGCATTATTTTTATATTTAAAATATGAAGATTAATATATATTAGAAACACCATAAAATCCAAAATCATATTTTTTGAAAAATATTACCGTTTTTCGACGGCACGTTTTAAAACAAATAGATAAATGAAGATTTGGCGCTGCAAAGTTTTCTGTTAAACAAAGTTTAGAAATTGAGCTGGACCGTTGAGTGCCCTACCAGGAAATATTATACGTATTAGCAAGAAAAAAAAGACAATCTAAAAATCAATGTCTTAATAAAAAAATAATAAGAAACAACTCGTGCACACATAGTTTTCGTTGCGCATTTTTGACGTACTGTCACACCACAACACCGTGTTACAATGAAGGCGCGCTTTTTAGAAGTATATTTGCCTCTCTTTAACAAATATCTAGAGAAACATGACCTTCCCGCTTGAAACAGAAGCACAGTTCTCCAGTTCACTGGCGTAGCCAAGAATATTTGCGGGAGGAGGGAGTTTGGAGAGGCTAGAATGGCTGGGGGAAGAAAGGGTTGGGATCTATGCATATGCATATAAGGTCTACTTCATTTCCCATCTCGGGACGGGAGGCTGAGGAGCTCCTCCTCCCCTGGTTACGCCCCTGCTCCCGATGTCATCCCAGCCATATCACGTTTCTGAGTCTCAGAGAGAAACTGCTGACATGCCGAAATGATTGCTGCAACACAATACCTCGCGATCCTGGCGCTTATGCGAACTTTCCACGAATCATCGGCGAGGTTTTACAATGCGAGCTTCGAGTAACGCGAGTAATTAAAATGCTCACAGCGAATCCATGACGTCGGCGAAAGTCAGAGGTCTCGTCTGACCCGTAATGGCCATCATGTCTCCAAACATGCGATCGGTTTCGTCGAAACGACGCGGAGCCGGAGTTTCTGAAGTTGACTGGGCGGTGTCTGATCCCCCGTCGGTCGAATCATCACTCTGAAATGCAAAGGATCATGTCTCATTTTTTCTCCGCGCTGCATCGGAAGCCTGGTTAACCAGACGGTGACGTGCTCAGTGTGGCACAAAGATAATTTGATTTCCACTCTCATGGTGATTCTTCCTTCACACTGGATTATGGTAAACTTGATTTGAGCTAGTTCTTTTATAGTAACCAAGTGTAAGGTTTCACTACCAAGGAAGAAAAGAGGGCGAGTTAGAAAAAGACTGCAATTCATAGCAACAATGTACTATAATCACTGACAGCATCAGAATCCAGACGGTGTGGCTTATTAAGTTATTATGTTCACGTTTTTTTCTTCGTTATTTTTTTTTCGGTATTTTTATCTGCTAGTGCAACAATCTCATTGTCTGTATAACGGTAATGAGATGATCGGGGCTCTTCACGACCTGTCTTTCTTAAGTTGGCAGGGACCATATTTAATATTAGGTTATAATCTAACGTCTAACGGTTTCAAGTATTAAGGGTCATAGTTATTGCAACAATGGTAAAACAAATGTTGTGTCCGACAAGGAGAGTAAGTAATACGATCTATTGCTGAAAAATATAAACTATAAACCTTGCAAATATTAAATGTTACGATGTTTATTTTACTGTTATCTAAAAGATGGTCTAAAATGGCGCTCACTCTAATGATCTTATTCGTGCATTCAGGAAGAAATCATTGTCGACACATTCTCCCGTTTGTCTGCTTTTAAATGCGCAAATCGTATAATCATGCACATTCCTTCTGATCTTGGCTGTTCAGTTCAGTTCAGTTTATTGTACCTCAAAGATATTTCAGATGAAATGCATTGAATGAGGGGGGATCAAATGACATATACAGATGGCAAAAAAGTGACAAGGTAAATAATAGGAAAACGCAAAAAGAAAACAAAAAAAACTACAAACCAATAGAACAGATATCAGAAGATAACATGTGGAAAAAGTAATTAACAGATAAACATGTTAAGAATCAACGCTTTTCAGGTGTGCCTTGCATAGTTCACGGAATGTCTTAGGGCTGTCTTTTGGATTTAATAATAACTGACATCTTAAGTAAAATGGCGTGACGACGAGTGGGGAGCATATAATTATCGCACCTTAGCCAATGAGATTGTGTCATTAGTTAGTAAAAACTTCCATGGACGAACCACGAGTCAAGGAGCACGGGTACCTTCAGCTGTCAGTGCGTAAAACATTCAAACACCACGTTTTCCCAACTAGGACTGAAAATTTTAAGGGTCTCTTATGTTATTCCTTAGACGACTTGAAGGCGAAAGCCCATGCTCCGATACATTAAAGACAAACCCCTCCTAATGTGCTGAGTTATTCTTCTTATTTTTCTGAGTCATCCTTCTAAATGCGCTGAGTCATCCTCTTAATTCCCTTAGTCATCCACTTAATGCGCCTAATCATCAACTTAATTCGCTTTAATTCCTCTTAATTCACTTCAATTCCTCTTACTTAGCTTTGTCGTCTTTCTTAATTTGCTTTGATTACTCTTGCATCTCCTTAATTTTTTTTTAATTCACTTGGATTCCTCTTAATTCGTTTTATAGTCCTTAATTTCCATTGATTACTGTCACTTTCTTTATTTACTTTTAATTCACTTGAATTCCTCTTAATTCATTTTGATTCCTCTTAATTCGCTTTGTCATCCCTCTTAATTGCATTGCCTCCAATTCGCCTGAGTAGTCTCGAACACGTTTTGATACCTTTCGTGTCATCAACGTGTTTTCGCTCAAGGACTTTAAAGGTCGACTATATTATGAGACATATAAGGCTTTCGCCTTAGTTCATATTGTTTATATTGACAGGGAGATAGAGCGGCAGCTCTCTCTTCCTGTTAAAACTGACTTCCCTGAATTAATATTGCGCCTGTTTCCCCATGTCACGTGGTCCAGCTGTTGAACGAGCTCAGCTGAAACTGCATCGGTCTGCTTCATTACTGTTGGCGTATTTACTAAGCGGACGCTTTGGAAAATCGCAAAGTGTGGAATTTTCCGTGTCTGAATAGCGGAAGACTAAAACATACAATTCCTTAACTAAGCTCGGCCCCCTCACTCTTGCATCGCTGTCCTCCAAACGTAGTTGAAACTATAATTTTCCACGCTGCATAATTCATGAAACTAAGGACTGCTGACACCGGCTTTGAACAATTTGTGTCCTCAGTGTCTGCTGACGCAATCGAGTAAGATATGGTAACAGCTTTCCCGGGAAAAAAACATAAAAAAATATCCACACAGATACCCACTGTTCGCTGCTAAAGAAACGATAAAGATCGCCAGTACCGCACTAAAAAACCCCAAAAGCCCGAAGAAATACGGAGCGCAAGCATTAGATTATCGTGTTTTTTTAGAGTCTACCATGAAAAGATCTCCAAGCGTTAGTGTCTGCTAAGATTGCTTTCGAACTTTCGATTTACTTTATTAGTTTTGTTCCTTCTTTCCATCTACAGAAAAAGGTAGGACGGTGTCCATGCATATTCAGTAGGCTTCTTTTCACACAGTCATACCATTGGGTTGGCATTTATCTACTTTTCTTACCTGATCGAATGCCTCACATTTGAGGTCCAAGTTGCTGAATGGTCATGATTAAAGGGCCACTGACAGCTTCAACCTTAATACTTTGCGATCTCAAATTCAGTAGGATGTCGCAATAAATTCCCACTAAAAAAGTGCGACGCAAAAAAAGAAAAAAAGTTTCTCGAGTGCGAAAGAGTGTCAATCATCCACATCCCCCTCCCCCTTCTCCTAAACCGGGCTCTTCCTTTTTTTTCCTTTTTTCTTTTTAAGTGAACTTAAATGCAAAGTTTCTCTTTTCTCTTTTCTTCAGAACTTTAGAGGTGGCCCAATTCGGATGTGTGTAATAACTATTGATGACAGCCATCAATTATGTTTTTTTTTCTTTTTCCCGACGAATGCGAACACTCTACGCCGTTGACTTTAACGAACAAAGAACTCAGAGCCAAAAAGTATGATTGGCGAGGCACCCTCCGTTCCCTCGTTCTTCCCTCGTTACTCTGAATATGGTGATGCCCGAAGATAATGCGAAATTTATTTCTGCGGTAAAAAACAAAACAAAAAAAAACGAAAAAAAACGTACACAAAGAACATGTTTGTCTTTACTTCCAATCACTTGGTATGATATGACTACAATAACGGAGCGTAAAGCTGCCGAGAATGATGCCAGTTACCAGTCCAGAATTCGGCGACGACGTCGTGCTTGGGATCTTTGGTCACTGACAGGTGTAGAAATGAAGGGTGTGGTCTAACGTGTTTGCGCGTTTTGCTTCGTGATTCGTTCATTGGCGTTCTTATTGTCAAGAGCAGAAATTTCATTAGCCGCAGGGCGATAATGAGATTCTGGGGAATCACCACGTCCTGCATTTCTTCAGCTGCCAGTGACCATGCGGAGAGCAAGTCGTCTGCTTCTCCAGCAGGAGTTGCGGTGACGTCAGAACGACACTGAGCTCTGATTGGCTTATTTTTTTTTTGAAAGGATATTAAAAAAAAAAATCTCAATGCTGGGTGCCTCAAAATCTACCCATTATCTTTTTTTTTTTCCTTTCTTTAAATCCGTAAACAGGAGCTTGGCGTTTTGACATCATCGCAACCCCTGTGCAAGAAGCA
Organism: Ixodes scapularis; assembly: GCF_016920785.2. Classification (NCBI taxonomy): domain Eukaryota; kingdom Metazoa; phylum Arthropoda; class Arachnida; order Ixodida; family Ixodidae; genus Ixodes; species Ixodes scapularis. The sequence continues at coordinate 34,610,803 of NW_024609883.1, forward strand.
GACAAACTTGTGCTCCCCAAGGCCCTAGGGGCAATGACCAGGAGGCGCCTCCATCGGCTGCTATCTTGGTGCGCCTGGGGACCAAAAAGGGTAACTTTGGGAAGGCCAGGCTACGAAACAGTTCGATCAAAGTTCGGCAGGGCGCTCGTATATTCAAGCTCGAGATTGGATCTAATGATGGCGGCCACCGCATGTCGTCTGAGTGTTGCGAAGATTTCGCATAAGGTGGCGCCACCTGCCGAGCCAAACTCTATTGTCCGGGGCGTATGTACGCCAACACTTTGTTTGCAAACAAGCCTTCATTTTACAACCAGTTGTGGGCACTGCGCTTGCGCAGAAACCAGATTCACCCGAGTTGAAGCTTCTGCTAATGCGCCGTATACCGACAGCAGCGCCACCGCAGTGATGTAACGTCAGAGCTGCACGACAATGTACAGAAGATACTCACGTGATCAAGAAGCATGTCAGTCTCCTCGGCGGACCAGGTAACCTCGCTCTCCTCTGACTGGTACACCTTGTAGAAGGCATTGTCCAGCATCGCCTCGTACTTCTTCATGAAGATGGTGTCGGCGTCGCTGCAGTTGGCCCTCCACCAGGACTGGATCTTGGTGGCGGCCAGCTTCCTCTGTCTCTGGTACTCGAGGAAGGCCCGGCGCAAGAGCATCCCCCTTGCCTGAGACTGCAGTCCCACCAGCATGTTTTCAGTCCATCTGATACGATAATGAAAGAAAGTGACGGGTAAAGACTATTGCACACAAACTATTTTGGACTCTGCTAAGCTCCTGTTTGATCCAAAAACCCATTAGCACCACTCAGATGAGGACAGACCTTTCATTAGATATACCTCAGTTCGACTGCCCGAGATGCGCCCAGACAGCGACTAATTCTTTTTCTTTTTATAAGCTAAGCCGTTAGAAGTCTAATGGTATGGCGCTCATGTGTCATGCAGTCTCGTGGCGAGAGGTGTCTAGTCAACACTACCTAATGCAAGACACCAGTGTTGTGGAGTTTCAACAGTGGAGTCGGAATGATTTTTGCACCTCGGTGACCCCGGAATACAAAGGGAACGGAATGGCGGCAGCGCTGGGAGAAATTGGATGCCTTATGTCCAGAATGTTGTGGGAATGGAATGGGGCTAGGGTCATGTACGAGCGGTGTCGATCTTTAGCTAGGGCCTACGACCTGCTGGAGCAACCAAAGGGGCTTTTGAAGCAGTATCATTTCAATTAATGTGATTGACAGCTTGAGTTTTTGATCGGGTGATATGTCTCTACGAAGATAAAAGCGGCTCTTCCAGTGAAGCAGCCGAAACTGAGAAGTTGTGGGCGGTAAAAGTGGACGTTCCTGGTGCCGCAAGATTCGACAATTCGGCTGTTGGAACAAATGTATCCGTCAAGATTTATTTTTCACGCTTAGGAATTATAGAAATGAAATGGAACAATTCAGCCATTCAAGGGGTAGGGATGGTTCCAGGGTTTCATTTACTGGGAGTTGAAAAGAATGGAATTTTCGGAAACTCTAGTTCCTCGGAAGAAAGTCGGAATGGAACGAGGGTGCGTATTCCGCAACATTGCTATACAGAACACTGTCCCGTTTTAAATGCCATGCCATGATACTACGACTCAGCTCGGGCATGGGTAGTACAGTGATGGTCAATAGCAATAGGAACAACACTGCGTCGACCGAACGATACTTAGGGTGCCTCATAGCAGCGGATATGGGCAGCTGCAAGCGACCGGTTCATCTTTTAGAGCGCAGGTCCCTCATTCACACAGCTGGTTCCTCACCCCGTCCCGACGCCAGCTCCGTTGGCGCCGTGCCGGAATCGGGACGGTGCAGGGACGCTGGAGTGTTTGAATCAGCGGCGGCGGAGCTGCCGGCGAGGTGGAGGACGAGAGGAGGAGGGGTGGAGGAGAGGGTACGGAGGAGGGTGAGGGACATACCCTCCTTTTCGTACACTGCCCTCCTCCTCCTTAAGAGTTGCGATCTAATTCGGCATTACAGGAAATTGTAAACGTCTTTCATTTTCTTTTATTCATCATGAAAAACTTTTGCATTGTTGAGTTACTACCAACGCTGCTGCGGGAATATTGCCACTTCTCTATAGGAATATGTGGCACCGGTGTGACTAAATGAGCTGCCACAGGAGCTGCGCATTTCATTGGCTGATTCCGCTTGGTCATTTTATTGAAGCGATTTTAATTCCGTTGAGAAGAGGCGTCGTTCTCTCCAATCATCTATATGCACCGTGACTTGTGCACTGTCAATGCAATCTATATGTTGCAATAAAGAAAATCGTTGGTTAAAACATAAAAAAAAACAAAAAAAAAACGGATTGATATCACTCCCCAGTGCAGATGGCACTGTTCAGTTTTGCGTGCTCTCATTTCCACGTGACCACTGATGACGTTTAGTGTATGAAGTGCAGCTATTCAAGGGTGCGCCTGCTATCAAAACCGCTTGTGCGCGACATGAGTAGCCAAGAGAGAAGAAAATGCCACGGCGAAAATTATTGATAGAAATATCCCTGGAAAAAATGACGCCGAGTTCCACCAGAAAGTTCTGCAGGCTCCTGGCGGTACGCGCTCCGGTGCTTGTATTTTATTTACTATGGCTATACGTCAGACCTTGGCTTGGAATCGGGCTCAATTAGGGCGTCGATCGACGTTTGCACTCGGGCTTAGGCATAAATCGCTGCGTCTTCGTTATCTGACGACGTGCCCTTAATTAGGATAGAGGAGAAAGCAAGCAGCCATGTTAGTCTACGCAGTGTTGGTTCGCTGTTTTTGCAGTGGCAGCGACACATGCGTGTGTTTGCATTGTCGCTCGCTGTTATCATTGACTTTAAATAACACGGAAGTATATATATGTATATATATATATGGCAGACGCTGCCGTTGTCTGAGGCGATCAGTTTTCCCATTGCGTGACTCGTTGAATTTTTGTTTGTTTTCATGAGTACAAGTTTTTTCGCGTTCACCGAGATATTCAAAGGACCTGAAACGACGTAGTTTGCAGTAAACGACTGTCGCAAGTGCAAGCCTTTGGAAGCGCTGTGAGGGAGCTTGTTTCCGTAGAGCGACTGGTTGAAGCCTAGCGTCCTACGCTAACTATTTCGCTCAATCTGGCTTGATTTGTTCGTTTGCGCGTTTGTATGGCGAATGAGTGTGTCGGTTTCGGCAAGAAACCCTCTACTTTGAAAATGGTTGAACACCGTGATTCCGACCACGGTTTCAGTACTGAATAACGCGTTAAAATATGGCACCCAGTGAATCCCTCATTACATAGCTTGCAGGTGTCGCCATTGCTGGGTACTGAGGGTTAATAAGGCGAAAGCCTTATATGTCTAATCGTTCAGTCGACCTTCAAAAGTCCTTGAGGGAAAACTAGGCAGTGACACGAAAGGCGCAGAAACCTGCGACACGAAAGGTACCCAAACCCACGGTTCGACACTGCACCCCGAGATGGCGTTACTTGTGCGAGGTGGAGGCGCTATATTCCCCCAAAACGACTGTTCGCTCTCGTCCCTCGGCTGGCGTCGAACCAGCGACCTTTCGTTCAGTAGTCCGACGCGATACCCCTCCCCCGCGAGAGAAGGGGTACCGCCACATCCGTAAATGACGAGTCTGTCTTTAAAGGTACACTGACACCCCCCCCCCCCCCTCCTCCGCCCTCCCCCCGAAAAATCGTTTTCGCATTTTTCGCCAGACGATTGTATATGATTGTCAGAAGACTACCCAAATAATATTTTGCCACAGAGTCACGTATATTTCTAATAAAACCAGAAAACCACAACTGCTTGAAACCGAACCGAAACCTGCGCACGGAGGTCAGACAAATATAGAGGAGGAGGGAGTGCCGGAAGTGACGTCGCTACACCCCAACGCGCGCTTTTTTTTTCTCACTTTTTTTTTGTATGTGCGCAGCAGACGACATGCGTTGCGGGAACCGTTAGCCGTGCGATTGCTTTGTAGTTATGTTCGTTCCGCTCGCTGTTCTGCACTTCGAGATAAGTAATGCCCGTGGTCGGCTCGGAAAAGAATGCCCCCAAGATGTTTTGTGAAGAGCTTCCTTACAGGTCCTGGGGCACTGTGCGGCAGAGACTGCACACGTTTCCGAAAGATCAACGGAATCGGGACCAATGGCTGATTGCTATTCCTGACAGTTACGGGTACCTCGGTTACGGGTACCTCCCAATTTATATGCTCCTTGCATTTGTGGAAAGTGACTACATTGAGTTCGCAGGCGTCAAAAAGGGAACCCCATACCATTTATTTCAGGTAAGTTTCGTCCACAACATTTTTTAAGTGATAATTATAAAAAAATGCGATGTGTAAATATTGCAAAGTGTTTGAAAAGAAAAAGAAAAAAAAAAACAGTACGCGCACACTCTGGATTGAACCTGGGTCCACTGCGTGCGAAGCGGACAGCTTTCCACTGAGCTACTGGGGGAACTCTTCCGTTCGTAGTAATGCAGCCGGTCGATTGTAAGTCAGGAAGTTTGCTGCCTATTTCTCTCGAGCAAAGGGGCTCCCTAGGCTCGAAGTCGGCCAGCACTACGCATTGGCCATATTCGAACCTAGTAAAGAAATCGTACGCGTGCATATTCAAACCGAAGTACGCACTTCGTGCTTGACGTTGGCGCGAGCGATGTCTTTAGCCACGAGAAGGGGCGACGGCTCGGCAACGTCTTCGTACAAATTGGCTTGGTGGCCAGGCGTGTCGTACGGAATGAATCCCAATTCTTTTGATCAGTTCAAAAATTTTCTTTGAAGAAAGACAGATTCGCCGGTACCGCGAACGACAGTTCTGAAGTAGGGGTCCCACGCCCGTCGTCCTCTGCTATCGCCGTCGAGCCCGCGAGTCACACGATACGCGATACGACGCCATGTTGAGAATAGGGGGTTTTCGTAGACCGCGTTTCCCCCTCCGCTAGGCCCTCCGCAGTGAAGAAGTTGCTACTGCGCCTGTGCGCCGATAGCCTTGACTGTAGAGTTACGGGTACTTAGCGGGTTGCGGAGGGCGTTGCGGGACGGCGAAAACGATCTACGAAAACTCCCTATTAATGCTGTGAACGCCACAGAAGACTTCCAATTCTCTGTGAAATTTTTTTTCAATCACTGTATTTGCAGCTTTTTAAAGCCACAAAAATGGGTTTCATATATTTGTTTTTCTTATATTAAGTGTTTGCTTTCAATGACCCACGACTTTGATTAAATATGGTGGTCGTGTCTAAACCTTCTAAAACAGTCCGTGACCAAGGAGGAGAGAGTGAGCGCGAGACTCAAACCGGCCAGTTCTCGATCGGCGGTTTTCAGACGGAAAGAAACCGAATTTCGAGCCGCAAACTCTGTTCTGGGTAGTTGAGCTCTCATATGTCATGCACAACTAAAAACCTCGGCCAGAATAAATACTCTGTCAGTGTCCTTTTAAGGCATCGGCACTGGGGCTTTCGCCTTCAGGTCATCTTAAGGACAACAAAACAAACCCTCTGAATCCTTTTGCTCACTGGTTACCTCGAGCTCCTACTTCTAAGGTATGAAACTAAGACGGTTGAACAGAACCATAGCCTCCTTCCTCTATACCGATAATGCCTGCCCAATCACCAGGTGCCAGCTACCACCACGAGGGTGCGCCGCTTCACCATACAAGACAGAAAACTCAAACGATGTGAACAAGGTGACTAGTGCGTTCTTGCTTTCAATTGGTGCTATTTTTGGGATTTGACGTTGTAGCTGTGGATCGCATTTAGGCTTTTTAGAGCCCAGCTCTTAGGCGCCCGTTTCCGGCTTGGGTGGCGTCGCCGTTGGCGTAACCGAAAGTTGCATTATGGGACGTTTCCCCATAATGACGACACACGTGACGTCACGTGTGACGTCACAAGAGTCACTAGGATCATGACTGACGTCGCCAAGGTCACTCGTGAAGGTCACAACGAAGGTCACGGCCTTGACGAGGCTTTTACGAGTGACGTCACGAGGGTCACGAGGCAGGAAGGTGGAGGGAGGGAAGGGGAGGAGAATGAGAGGAGGAGGAGGGGAGAGAAAGAAGGAGGAGGGTATATCCTCCTCTCCGCACCCTCCCCTCCTCCTCCTTAAGAGCTGCGCTGTAATTTGGCATTACAGGGAATCTTAAACGTCTTTCATTTTTTTTCACCACACCTTTTTCGCGTTTTATGCAGACTCCCTAAAGGAGGTGCCGAGACTGTCATGTCCTGAGACCCCAAGCAACACCTGGAACCATAAAGAGGGACTAAAGCCCATTTCAAGAAAAGACTGCGTCCCAAATTTTATCCTCTGCTACTGCAAAGTATGAACAAGGCACCCTTTTGCAACGGACATTAAGGAATGATTTTCTAGACAGGCCTTCCTTAAAGCTCGTTTGAGTGAAGCCTCAACACCCTGCTGATGTCGAGGCTTCACTCAAAGCCCAGCTTGGTTCGGGCCTCCCTCGTCAAACCTGGATCAGACGATATAGCCAACCCTGCCACGGCATTTTTCGGTGCTGCTTGAGTGGCTGACCTCCCCACGACTTTCTCGCAGCTCGAGGTATGGGCGGGCGCCTGACGACAGGCACAGTACATCATTGCGAAACGTAAGTCCAGACGCAGCCAACACACTCCTTAGGGGACTTTGTAGCGATTGTAATCCCAGAGGACTCTGGCTTTTGCAATCACTCTTCACCTGCTTTTCGCCTTGTCTTTGACCGCAGGAATAAAAACTTGCAGTGCTTGCTGTTTCAACATTGTGAAAGTTTACCACCTGCTCGTCCGCCTGGCTTGTATTTCGTGTTGTGTTATACCTACTGTCTCCTACATTCATTCACTTTTGGAAACAACATAATGTAATGGCAGAAGGCAATTCAAAGGCTGGGTTTCATCAGAATCCGTCCTCAAGCTCTAATGGCGTCTATTCATTCACACGCCCACTGTTTGCACGACACTCTTTGCGGTGTGAGCCCACGTCTTGCCGCACGCTCTTTGCGGTGCGAGCGTTAATGTTCCACAACACTAGGGAGTTTCGGTAGACCGCTTTTCGCCCTCCACTGAACCCTCCGCAACAAAGAAGCTGCTCCTACGCCTGCGCGACGATGGCCTTGACTGTAGAGTTCCGGGTATCGTAGTGGGTTGCTGAGTGCGCTACGAGACGGCGAAAACTATCTAAGAAAACTCCCTAATATGCTACTGCTCACACGCTATGAAATATGTGTTCTGAAGTATTGGGATTACGTACGGGTACGTTGCAGACAGTCATCATCTTCTTTGTATTAGAGTGCCATCATACACACGCGGCTTTTGCTTGAGTGGTGACATCTGAGCCATTTTTCCACCCAATCGTTTTTCTATGCATTTTCAAGTGCGCACAATCTGGTGTCACTCAGCTCGAGTCCGTAGCTTTGGCTGATGTATTAGCCCCGAGAAGTTCGCGTGGCGCCCCCTTACGGCGAACCGGGGTGACGTCACGGCGAGGAGAGAATTTTTCCCCGACTCGGCCCGCTCGCCCTGTGGAGGCTGTGACGACGCTAGCTGACGGCGCGCTCGTTTCTATTTATTTTTTTTTGTTGCGTGTTTTTCGTAGGAAGTGTACATTTTTATATGAACCTTTATTGAGGTATGGCCTGTAGCTACAGGCGAAACTTCAACCAACATTTTAAGCATGGTTGACAGGGCAGGGAACGCATGAATCGCAGCTGGTATATGAAAATAAAGAAATATGGCCACAATTGCAGGAGCATCACTATAGATTTACATCTCGCACAATAAATGCTGCTGATGGTCTGAATGAATTGGCAGGTTATGTATACTATTTTTTTTTGTATCTCTGTTTTTAAACAAGATCGCCGAAGCAGAAAAGCTGCATGCTGCTCGAGCAACATGTTAAATACAGTCTGGGCCATCAAGAAAGAATCACAAGTAAGACAGCCCAAGTGCAGGGGAAAAGTAAAAAAAAAAAAAAAAAAAAAAAATCAAGGAACATTTATTATATACATTGCTTGCATTTGACCTTTGCTGGATTCGGATAGTATTTCAACGAACTACACGGGCGGTATTTGTGGACTTGTTTGTATCAACCCTCAAGTAATGTATAACAAACGTAAGCGAAGGTGTCTAGCTCGTTATTAGCCCCTTAAGCCCTAAAATTGAGATTTTACTTAAATCGAATTGTCCTGAAGCTAAAATACCAGAAGCTTTTCTCACGCAGACTGCCGCCCTTCAGAGGTTCCACATTTTCTGCTGCTAGTGCTGCATCTACCACTGGACAGACGTTCGAATGCTTGCTTTTACTCCTGTTTTCCTCTGATGTCAGAGAGTCCAGCCGTAGGGAATTTGGAGGCTGAGGAAGCTTTTGGGGACCTGCAGCAGTGTCTCTTTTAATTGGAAATGACAATTCAGACTAAACGGTGTATTTTTGGAATAGGCTGGAATAAAGAATGTCAGGAAAAAGTATAAACATTCCATATTACGACATTATTGCCGTGCATAGTTTGGCAGTTCAATACATATCATACAGACAACTGGGGGCAATTCGGCCGTTTTTGCTGCTACCATACAAACTAATTTCCAGTAATTGTGCAGCTTCTAAGAAATATGTCTGCATACGTGTATAAACTATATAATTAATTCGCGAAGAAGCTACATTTATGTAAAACAACCCTGTTCCACGAGCACTTTCAAGATCGCCAGACTCACGGCCTTTAAAACATCTGCGAACCAGCGCATGCAGAGTGGCAGCGCAGAGTCAGGGTCGCGAGCTAATTTGCCGATTACCCAAAGGCCCATGATATAAATGCCACTTCAAATGCCTTGAAAGCGGGATCTAATATCGTCTTAAATCATGAACGTGCAAGGAACAGAATTCCAGCGTCTGAAACGCTTGCGCCATCGCTTCACCGACCCCTCGCAAGATTGCCTTGTGTCGTGTGGACGGACGGGGAGGTTCATCGGCGGAATTGCCTCCGCCGAAAGCTTTCGGGATTTGTAACCCAATCTTAAAGGTAAAAGGGACAAGCAGGCTTATAAAATGTACGGAAGCACGTCAATACCGGCCTAACTCAACGTCTTGCACACCAGGTAAACGAAGTCCAGCTCCTCGAAGAGCTTGCGGCACACAACGCCAAACCAGGAAACCGGTGCTGGGAGGCGAGCCGATGCGAGATCGCGGAGCGGAGTACTCCCCCTGACGTCACAGTACACCTCACCCAATCCGGGCGCGGCGACCGCAGCGACACTTGTGCTCGCTCTCGGGGCTAATAGACGCCACTTTACAGCCTCAGTCACGCACCGAGGGCGTCAGAGTGTCACACGCTGGCAAATTCAGAGCAACAATGGATGTCTTTACCCACCCTGAGACAGACAGACATGCAGGCACCCTACTTCGTATGGGGAGGTGGTTCCCTTGGCGGTCACTACGTGAAGCAGGCGCAACGGCGCCAAAGCATGGGGAAGCCAGAAATCGGGCAGGGATTTCCAGTATAAAGGAGGCTATGACCGAACGCTCGTGCCATATAAAATACCGGCATGGCCGCAGGGACGTTATGGGCAAGCTGTATATAGGCCATAGGGTGCACAGTCCTCGGATATTACTACTAGACGAGACTGTCACGCATTGACGGCACCAAGCGGCAAACCTCGCAACTACAGTACCCTTGGCCGTGCAGAGAACCTTGACGTCACGTGCGCAATACGCCTTGCGCTTCTAGCTGACCGATTTTCAAGCGAGAGGTAGAAAACTGGCGGACATGTCATATCGGTTCCATACCCCTATAAATGTAAAGCAGTCAATCATTCTAAACATTCCCATGCCTCTACTTTAGCGCAGATCACTTTGATTGCCAACCACTGCTATCTAGAGAACGGGTGCACAACATAGGGCCCGAGGTCCGGCTCAGCGCAGGAAATTGCTTACGATGTCATTCACAGCGAGCGTCCGCTCCGCTTGGCAAGCAGCAGTGAAACCCTCTGACCTACTTTTCTCAGTCTCCGGCGAAGGAACTACAATTTCTCAGTTTAAATTTTTCCTCTTCACTAATCCCGCTGACAACAATAACACAGCGTGTGCAGTCGTTCCTTACCATGGTGTGGTACAGTCACAACATGTCTGTACACGGAACGCGAGAACTTCTTGCTCTCTCTCAACAGATCCCCTTCCCTCTTTCAGCACGGAGGCTGTCAAGCCTCTCATTTCCATTTTGGATAGTTAGGGGTTGCGTCGACGAATCGGAGGACTCCGATCAGACGATGAAAGTGGAGCTCATCTACCTCCAGTGTCCACGCGCTGAAGACTATGCATCGAGAATCTCAGCTGCATGAGTTCAACAAAAACTTGGACAAGAACAAGTAGGGAAACCTGGTGGACCACGCCTTGAAACTGGGAGCACGAGTGTTTGTGAGTAGACCTTTTCACTGATGACTCTCAACGAGAACCGCCTTCGATCTGCCATGACGGGCATGACATTCCGAGATGTGCTAAAGACGGTAACGAGTGCGATGACACCTAAAATCGGAAGCCTGACCACAACCAAAATAGATAACACGTCGCACTAGGCGCTAACCGCACAGTTTTTTATAAACGTAATTTTGGCCCGCCTAATGTTTTAGTTCTGCACACCTGACCTAGAGAGTGAGCTCAGATAGCGACGAAGCGAACATATATTTATAACCATGCATAAAGTCCGCAATAGGACTTTGAGCACGACGTTTATGTGATTATGGCGTGCTCAGTGTAACATTACAAAATCTAATTTTCAAGTATACGCACTTTTTCGACCTCCTTATTCGTAGGTCACGGTGATTGGCACGGAGGGTTCTGTCCGGGGGAGTAGACTCATGGGTATTTCCAAATTAGGTACGGAGTGCATCTCGGGTAGGTTACATTCGAGCACTTTTAGCTATGCTAGTCTGGAAATACTCCTTTAGAAATGCTTACGCCTTGTCATTGATGACCAGCGATTCCAGAGGTAAGTCACTCGGATCCTGGTGCTGCTGCATTTCCGCCAGCGTTGGTGGAGCACCTGTGAAAACATAAAATTTAAGCATAGGCGTTGATCACGTCTGATAAACTCGCAGACGCACAGAATGGGTTGCGAATGAGCTGGCTACGTACTGTATGAGCGACGTCACAGTTTTACATGACATCAAGAGGTCACGTGATAATTTGACGTCAAGGTTATATACGCAATATCGTCATATACCATACCATATATGCAGTATATATCTTAGTACCTACTACAGATACCTAAGATATATTGATAAAAAAAAGATTCATATATGCTACAAGGACTTTTAAGTGGTAAAGAAACGACAATTCATGGACTGCGTCTCGATATAGCGTACACTAAAAATACCTCCGTTTGAGATCGGCGAAAATTTGAGGGGAAAGGAGGTGGCGATAGCGTGTGGGGACCTTGGAACACCCAGTTTTGGTTGGAATGATTAGTCGGGAGGCGCAAGCCCTTGTCTCTACTCACTCTTCGAAAGTGTTCGAATGCCGTCGTCCTGCGTTCAAACGCTGGTATCCTGCTTTCGGCGTTGGTGTTCGCGTTCGAACGCGTTCGAAGGAGGCTCTGTTATACTCCGACGTCAAGCGCAGCAAACGCGGCGAAGCGTAGCGCACACAAATACTGATTGGTTGCAGACATCAAGTTCCTGCTCACCGGCCAATAAAACGCGCGCGTTCTGCGCTACGCTGCATTCGCTGCGCCCAACGTCGGCGTATAACAGAGCCTTCAGTCGTGACAAAGGCAGCTAGATTTGCCCGTCTACCCATTAACCATTCCAACCAGAGATCAGTGTTCTGACATCCTCCCGTACCCTCGTTTCCTCCTCTTCCTAAATTTCTTGCCGTACAGCAAATAAGAGTCATCTATGTGATCTTCACAACAAAACAATAACCACACGCCATGCAACTGCAATACACACGACTCTCAAAGGAAAAAAAGAGATGAGGATACAGCTATACCTGAGAACAAATGAAGAAATTGGACTGCACCGCCTTCTTGGGCTTTTGCTAACCACTGAGAATGAATACAAGGCCACGAAACCGCCGATTAGTTGTCTGACTAAAGGCCTGTTGACACAAGCAGCGGAACTCTACAAGCATAGCGCTGACCTCGCGCTAGGCGCGTGCTGACGGGAGCGTTCACCAGCTTTTTATCGCACCGTCAGATTTGTTGCTCATAGTAGACGATAAGTAGCTGACAACACATGAGCAGCGCTACATCATTTATTCGCTGCATGCGGGAACCGGCCTTAATACTTGTTAATTCAAAATACCCTAAGCTTTGATGCAGGTAGCGTGTACTTTTTTTGCGTTTCTTACTATGTCTTCTCCATTAGCTTTTCTTTTTTTTTTCTTTCTAGATGCCTTCATATGAGGGGTGCATAGGGTGATGACACCTGATCGTTTAGTCCCGAACGCTTTTTTTTTTTCGTTCCGGCACGAGCTTTCGACACTAGAGAGTTTTAGGGAACCGAAAAAAAAAACACGATCGATAAACAAAAACAATCGATACCTTGAATCGCGCGTGTGGATATTTCGTGTGCTTTGAAACGGTTTTGGGGGACCAGTATTTGCAGACGATCTACAGACCATCGGTACAGGTCGCACCCCCTGGCAACAGAAACCTGCATCGGCTTCATCGACATTGTGCAGATTTGCGTGTGTCTGTACAAACCGCAGAATCTGAAGTAAATAAAATTCGAATCCTGAAAATATAGAAAACCTAAAACTGTGTATATTTACTCATAGTTCGTCCCGTGTTTTTGAATGAATACACTTCCGTGATACAAAACCTGACGCCCTACGGCGTGTCGCCACTGGCCCTGCGAGGTTCTGAAATGTTCGTCTGCTAAAGGAGCAGACGAGCCTTCCGACAATGAGGGCGCTCGACCTTTTCGGGGATGACTTGGAGTTGGCTCTATTCGGCGAAAGCAATTTAGAAAGAGGTTATTGTGTACGACTGTCTGCGCACTAAGAGAAAACGCTTGCTGGCGGCAAGGCATGAAACATTCGACCGGGCGTCGATGGACGAGGAGGACGTCATACGGCAGTTCAGGTCTGGCCATTTCGGAGACGTTCACAACCAATGGCTCCATGGGTCCGGCTGTCAGGAGACGAGGCCCTCTCGATCGGGCTGAGGAGGCTGGCCTACCTCAACCACCTCTGCGACCTTTAGCTAATTTTCTGCCACCACTCTTTGACGCTTTCTCTCTTCTCCAACCAGGTGCATAGTCACATCGCGCACACGTTAAGTCACCTGCTTAGGGATCTGACAGCACACAGCTGTCCTAACCCTGAGCAGCCTGACATTTTCGCGGAGGTGAACAACGCCCTTTCCTCTATATAAGAAGGCGGCTCTAACTGCAAAACACCTAAATCCCGCGCGTGCATGCATGAGTACTGCAAAACACTTGAAAACTTGCGAAAACCAAAACACACGTCCCTAGAATGTTTAGGGGGCATAAAAGTTGCAACAAGGCACGACATCCTCCGGAAAAACATTCTCCGGTAGAAAAAAATCCTCTGGGAACACATGCTTTGGGAAAACAACAGGGACGACAAATGTTTTGGAATACCTAAGGCAAGAAGTTTAACTTAAAATATCTGTCCCAAAAGATTCACCAAAGCCAGAAGTGGTGAAGAAGGGCAGGATGATAAATCCAGAGGAGAACTGCTCACTATTTAATCAAGAAATATTCAGGCGCGAATGATGGGTTTTTCGTTCGAAGCGAACAGTTGTTTTTGGGGAAGATTTTTTTAATGAATATAAAACAGTTTATTTTAGCCTTTCACTATTACACCATGCTTAAACAAAAACCCAGCTGAACTTGCGAAGGAATTGCACTCAAGCTTCCGCTTGTCTATTTCTAAATGGAGTTGTTTTTATCTGACTATACTTATTGACTGTAGCCTCAGAAACTTCAACGCCTATAATTTGATGCAATTAAATGGCGAATTTCACATAAAATTAAACCTACAGACATGTCCCACTATACCTAATAAAGGGGGTTTATAAATATGCTTGCTGTATTAAATTATTTTATCTCAATTACGCAATATAATGCAGGATCGGAGTGCATCGCTTCTTAACTAGAATACACTGGTGCACAACAACCAGTTTACTCCTGAAAGTTTTCTTGCAATGCAAACAACAACATTCACAAAGTATACGTTTCTTTTTATATACACCAAGCGTTCGCGTGCGCCATCCTGCTTTGAAACAGTGCTTTTCACCTGGTCACCGGGTTACGATATTTGTGCTTTTCGAAGTGTTGATCGCGGCGGTTTAACTCCGCTCAATGTGGTTTTTAGCGGGCACCCGTGCACTGCGAAAAAGCAACTCCCGTGGAAACGAGCTTCGCAGTCGTTGCTTCTCCGCAGTGCACCAATGCTCGGTAAGAAGCGCGCTCGACGTTTCTAACCTGGCGCACTGAACGCTTCGAAACTTACGAATATCGCATTTCATATCGAAGTGAATATCGAATAGCGTTATATTTAAAAGTGCTATTTGAAAATTTGCTCGCACAATGCTAATAAAAAACAAAACAAAAAACACTTCTAGTCAAAAACTTGTTTGGCCGGTCTTTCCAATGCTTAAATCGCTTGACTATCACTAATATCCCATTTAGTTGTAGGCTATTTCTCAGTTTTTACTTAAGTGCAGCAAACTGAATGTAAATGAGATGCTAATTTTTTTGCACTCGGGTATCGCTCAGGATATGATGTTATAGACATAGTAACCCTGAAGCTAGGGGACAAAAAGGGACGGACATACACAAATTTCGGAGTTTGGCGTCTGCCCGTCCCTTTTTGTCCCCTATGTGTCTATCCTTAGCCAACTTGCCTGCCTACTTGCCTTAACGTCAATGATGTTATAGCTTTAATGCAAGTGTAATAAATCATAAGACGAATAAGAAAACGTACGTAACCCTAATGAAAAAATAGTGCTCCTAAACGTTTAGGATTATATGTTTACACTCGTCGTAAGGTCAAGTAATAATGTGATAGGATGTTTTTATCCCATTATTTTTCCTGTGATCTGTCTAGATCCCTTCCTAAACACAACGAAACATCAGCAAATATATTTTAACCAATCACTTTATTTTTATTTCAGGCCGCCCACAACCAGGGAGCTTCATTGACAAACTGCTGAGGGCTTATCGACGGAACTGCCAGGACCATGTGTCGGCCGACATGGCACCAGCGGAAGCTTTTTTCGCGGGGCGCAAGAGGTGTCATTGCACCAAGTACAAAGGAGTCATGTGCTCCAATGGCATCATTTCCGGACTGGATAGGCCATATGAGGGGTGCAGGCAGGACGCATGTGAAGATTTTCTGCCACTGTTTTAGTTCCACTCATTGTGGCTTTCTGTGGAACTGACATTTTTTTGGACATAGCTCATAAGCCATTCAATATGTTTGTGTGCCAGTACAAAGAATGTTGCAATATTTAAGTAAAATATATTTTTAAACTAATGCACGTCCCAATGAACTCATTAGAAAGTAAAGACCAATATCATCAACACTTAAATGACAAAATATTCGTGTTTTTAAATAACAAATCTTTGAGGACTGTGAACGGACGGTGTGCAGATGAAGCAAGCACCCATCGAGTCATTATTTTGAGTCGCCGTTCTTAAAACAGAAGAGCCCTTGTTTAATTTTCTTTCAACCCGTCGCCTGATTTTGCAAATGAGGGTGTCAAGAAATAGAACACGCAAGTACACAACGAGTGTTTGAAAGATTTTATGCAGAATTATGATGAAGCATTTTTTATTGTGTTTGTGAAAGGCACATACAACATGTGCATATAATAAGGTATCTGTTTAGCACACTACATAGAAAAGAGAATGCTGGGTCTTGAGCTTTGCATAGACGAACTACCTTTTCTTCTGAGAAGATGGTTCTTCCTTTTGTACATGGCAGTGACTATAAAGTAAGTAATCTGCAGGCAAATATTAAACAGATTTTCCGAAGCTATGAGTTCCAAGATAGAGGCGAACATTTCAATGACTTTTCTTATTTCACACGCCACATTTATCTAACTCGAAACATTAGGGAAAAGCTATCTTTTCAATGCCACCCCAGCATGCTACCAAGTTGCATGCAGTTGTGTAGCAAATCCAGATGAGTGGTCATACGGTTCTTTGTGACATCTACAGCTCTTTTTAGACTTATTTCAGGCGTATGACAACGACGTGGTTAAGTGTTCTACGAATACTGCATGAGGCTACAAATTCAACCTTAATGAAACATACTCAAACTTCAGTTGAAATCCGGCAAGAAACAGATGCGTTATCACAATATTTTAGACTCTATATCAATTAAAAATGTTCCAGTTTACAGTATAACGTTTATGCAGTAAGGTTATTTGCCCCTAGTTTGCTCATGCACTCTGAACTACTCTTCAAACTATTGAACTGAGACAGGTTTTATTTTACAGCTACTTCAAGCACTTTGGAAATATTCGAGCACCTAGCTGTAATATCGAACACCATACTTGAGCTTGGTGAGATGGAGTGCTTCGAAGTTTTGAGAACTGGAACCAATACTATGAGCGCCTGGCATGGAGATTAGGAGGAGCCTGATCTCGAAGCTCGACAAATAATAGGTAAATAATCGTCCTGGTAACTCTTGTTCAACATGTGCTGAAAAACAAGCTGTACACATCTAAACTTTACAGGGCAGTTTGTGTTTTTTGTTTTTGTTTTTTCATGATGTGGTTTGGCTCTGGGTTGTTGCTGACATGAGATTGTAACAAGTACCCTCATTCCATGTTGCACTGCTCTCATGGCGCTTAAACAGAAAGTTGGGGCACAAACAAGCTGTTGATGGTTGAACATAAAGACTATGTACTTATTTATCTTTAGTGACCCACAAACAGATTGACGCCTCCTTAGTGTTGCACTTATCAATGTCAGATACTAGTATGGTTGTTCGGACAAAATAAAAAATGGAAAGTTAAGACAAAACAATGGTAGCAACACAGTTTCTAAATTTACACACTTCATCAAAAATATCTAGGCTAACATTCCCACAAATTTGCATTAAATGATTAAATGTCAATTGAGGCGTGTCATCGGTGCTGCGTGATATAAATCGGAAGGATAAAACAAAGAATAAAATTCACTAGACATACGAGGAACGCGCAAGTAGACATGAGTTAGTAGTGCTGGAGAATAAATTATAAAATTTTCAATTTTATACAGAAACATCTATCCACGAATCATTCTCCTTTTGTGAAATGTGTCCGATTTCACGGGGTCACAAATCCTTTAGTAAGTTTAGACATAATTTGGGATCAAACAATCCGCAAATGACAACCCCGAGTCTAAGAAAAACAAGGGATGACATGCCACAGAAGTCTCAAATTAAACTTCTGTGTCGTGTTGTCCATCGTTTCCTCTAGTTTTAGGGTTTTAGTCTATTAAGGACGCTTAATGTGCGTGAACTGCGGTATGCACATACTCCAGTTTTGAGCTGCACGCAACACTATGTTGGCAGTAGCTTTTTCTGTCCGTTGTATAAAATAGGTAACATTTACTACAGTGGCACAATTTTTTTTCCAACTATGAAATTATAGTGATTTTTTATTACTCGGTCGAATCCTAGTAAAACAGTATTTGTCGTGTTTCTCGCATAAGAATTTTTGTGCAGACTGACTATTAGGGACCTATATAGATATATATCTGAACAAACTAAGAGGCTCTCACGCATACAACTCACCCATGAAATTAGATTATGTATGAGCTTATATGAGCACACAGGCGTAGGCGCTAATGAGATGGTGCACGATCGTGCTCGCGAACTTATCGACCGAGCCGCCATTTCAACTACACCTACACGTGAAGCCCCTGCAGGGAAGCCTACCTCCCTCCTGCAACACACGGATATTACCCTGCACTACCGCCTCCTCCGCCGCCAATACCCACCCCCGTACCCACACCTCTTCCAAGAGGCAGCACACATGCTGCGCCTCCTACAAGCACACACTTTCCCCCACCAAACACAACTAAGACACACTCACCCACACCTCTATACCACCCCGCTTTCCTGCTTGCGGGGCACTCGACACTCACTACCATTCCCTTTGCGAATGCCCCGCATACCCATACCCCCCTCTTCCCTCCCCTCACCTCTGGGAGCAGAAGTTGCGCGACCGGGAGGAGTCAGCCCAAGCCCTGGCCACCTCTCTGGCCCTGGCGGTCGCGGCGACCCTCTGGGCCTCCCCCCCCTCTCCCCCCCCCCCTTCCCCCCCAATACCTGATCCCAGAAGACCAATAAAGTTTCCTCTTCCTCCTCCTCAGTGGCCGAGCCGGCTAGCGCACATCAGCTCGGAGCACTTGGAGTGAGAGTTCGCACTGCAGAACCCAGGGATCCTGGGCTCAATCCCCACCCCTGCCCGTTTCGATCTAGATGAGCATCGTATCGGCGTGCGGTCGTGTATCACTACTGCGTGGTACCAGTTAAAGACCGCAGGCTAGCGGTTGTACTGCACCGGCTAAATTGCTTATCTACAGCGAGAGACTCGTCGCAACTTTGAAATAGCTGGCCAACTACACGCTGTATAAATATCCACACAACCCCCAATTATTTTTCAAATGAGCGTTCACTATCAAAGATATCGACCTCCGCGCTAAGGGTATTATAACTACTTTGAATACGCAAGATGGGAGAAGTGAACATAGGCCTTGCACATAGAACGTGTTGGGGTTGCGATTGCTCACGTGTGGAACATATAAAGAGATCGGATACACAGGTTCAGAACAACTTAATGTTACATGTACAGCTTTATGCAAAAATACAGTCTCGAAAATTTCGCCGAGCTACTAATGTCTGCAACATCATACTATACAATAGCTCGTGACTAAAAAGAAAAAAAAAAGATCCCGCCGACCGTAATAACGGTTCTACACAACGTGTGACGGCCTCCTCTGAATATATTCTAACTGTTCCAAGCCTGACACACTTAGATAGTTCCAGACCAAAGAGCTGAGCATGAAACATTAAGTATATGATGCGATCGCAAAATGCTGCTGGTCATGCATTCGTACTCGCGTTTGACTAGGAGAAAGAAGTCGGCGGAGTGAAATGTTCGCTGTAGAATAAATACGCTCTTTGCAGCAAGACAACCACATTGTTACCCATTAAATTTAAGTATAGACGGTTTCACTGACGGACATGTTAAGTCTGTTGCTGCTGAGCTAGAGATTGTGATGAGCTTCTACAATGCTTCCGCAACATGCATTCCAGACCACCAATATTGTAGTTCTTTGGAGGGCACAAGTGGGGCTCGTTCTAATCATTAGCTGAGAGTCCCACGCTCAAATATGGAGCCCACTGAATACCACCTGCACGTGTCTTGCACTGATGTCATATCAGAGGCCATTGTCGTAGCCTTGCTGCTAAGTGCGTGCCATCTGGAGCGCACATTTCATACCATCATATCAGTATATCTTTAGCAAGAACGAGTAGCAATGACCACCAGTATGATGCGGTGAAGTAACGTGAAAGTTTTGTATATTTGCGTTTAAACTGATAATTTCGTATACCATAAAAAAGACAAATTTACCTTGGCAAAGTTGTTGCATCCCCTCTCCGTAACTATGCGCATCCAGTTCCTGCTTCCGGTGCTCTTTGCCGAAGTCCAAATCTTCGCCATCAGCAAGAGGTACGTCTCCTGTCGCCTTCAGCGCTACCATCTGCCCTCTGAGGTCATCGGGCGGCGGACACATCGTCGTGGTCACTGTGTACGTGGTCATTGTCGTCTGCTTCGGGATCAGTTTGGAGAAGAGCGTTCCCTTTCCAGGGTCCGAGGTCAAGGCCGTGCTGGACGAAGTCTTGGATGTCTGCTTTTTCATGGACCGGTTGAACAGGTAGTAGATGGTTGCGATGAGAATCAAAGTGGACACAATGGTTGCTAGGAACATCGCAGGTTTGCGGGGCGAAGTATGCAAGAACAATGTCGGTGGCGAAAGAAGAGGGCAGAAATGAGAGAGTGTCAGTGAAGGTAACCGGTGACGGCCTTCCAGTGGACAACACACTGGAAAGAATTTAGTCCCAGCGTATCGACCGCTGGGCGCTAGCGCCGAATCCACGTGCACCACGAGCAGCCGCAGCGCATTTTTTTGTCGTCGTCTTTCGCGTAATAAGTTGTTTTGATAAATGTTTACACTATTACTTGAAACAGCCGCGCGCTGCAAAGAACTGTAATTTTATGTTCAAACCCCGCCTGCCCCATTCGATCTGGCTGAGCGTCGTACCGCGTGCGTGCGGCCGTGTATCACTACTGCATAATCGGCGCGAAAAGGGGACTCCGAGGTGTTATTTATAGTCTCCCATTTGCCAGAAAATTTGCTAAACACACCGACAAACCTCGTTGAAATATAACCCAAATATTGGCCCAAAATAAATGTCTTTTGCGAAGTTATTGACGTTACAATTTTGGCCCTCATCGTGTTTTTCAAAGGTAAAATCTCTACTAGCAACAATAAAAAAAAAAAAAAAAAAAAACATCTGCCGTCAGCGGGAGGCAGGAGTGTAAATCAAGATATAAATCGAATAGATCAAGTATAGATCAAGGAATAAGCGCCGAAATTTTGTTGCAGTATCCCTATAAAGACCCCCAGGCTAGCAGTCATACTGTATCGGTTAAATTTCACATATCTATACATTTCCATAAAAGCGTATGAGGGAGGGCGCGTTCTTTGCTGTGTTTTGTGTGTTATGCACGCGCACGTTCTGGTCACTTTGATCACTATCATCATCTGTGGAAAGTCATCTGTGCCGCACCAATGGCGGCTTTCTAGTGACTGATAAAGGAATACATTGAAGATGACGAAAATAATCCCTGGAGAAGGGGAACAAGAGGGACAAAGGACAAACACCTTTGTCCCTCTTGTTCCCCTTCTCCAGGGATTATTTTCGTCATTCTTGTCCAGCTCGCTTGCACCTTTGCATTTAATTGCATTATAAACATTGAAGATGCTCCTAAGCGGATGATGCGAGACCTGTACCTTCGGGGGTTTGTACGAGGCAACGTAGGAATGGAACACAAGAGCTATGCAAGCTTTCATTTCTGTACCAAATTCAGTAAATCTGTGGGCGGCACACAATCGGATTCAAAGCCCTTTGGTGTATAGAATTTTATCGAGGCGTCTGAGTGCGCTGGAGCTTTGTTCTCACTGCTGCCGGTCCTTCGACACCATCAAACTAAAAGTGATCGAGAAAACTACGCATGGAACAATTCCTCGCCGGCCGTTGACTTGCGAATCTGGCGGTGCCCGATAATATACAAGTAACGTTGTATAAAAGTTCGTTACAGCTATTGGCATGGCAAAAGATAAACTGCTATACGAGCCACCAGATGGCACTGAAGTTCGGAAAGGGTTAGGGTGCCTACATGTCTGTCTGTCTCAGGGTGAAGACATCCATTGTTGCCCTGGAAGTGTCAGCGCGTGACGCTCTCGAGCGCTCGGTGCGTGACTAGGGCGGTAAAATGGCGTCTATGCGTTAGCCGAAGCTACGCGCTCGAGCTGACTGACACCGGATTGCGCGCACTTCAAAATGCATAAAAAAACGACTGGGCGGAAAAATGGCTGAGATGTCACCACTCAAGCAAAAGCGCGCGTGTGTATGAAGGCACTCTAGAAAGGGTTAGGGTGCCTACTGAAAGTGAAAACATCTATTGTTGCCCTGAATGTGCCAGTGTGTGACGCTCTCGCGCACTCGGTGCGTGACTTGGGTGGTGAAATGGCGTCTATGCATTAGCCAAAGCTACGCGCTCGAGCTGAGTGACACCGGATTGGGCACACTTCAAAATATATAAAAAAAACTTTTGGGCGGAAAAATAGCTAAGATGTCACCACTCAAGCAAAAGCGCGCGTGTGTATGAAGGCACTATAGAAAGGGTCTTTTGCGAGCAAGCGCTGGCTGGGATGTGATTTAGCATTTGTGAACTGTGGATTTTGTTAAAAGTGGAAACGTCCATAGGAAGTAACAATGTCGTCAGATTCTGCTAGATTTATGCGATGATTACGCTACGAACGCAACGTGCCGATTTCGCATAACACGCGCAAACGTAAGTGCAACAAGCGTTCCATTTTTGTTCAGACTACAAGCAGAAAGACTACAACGTGCTAAATTGACTAAAAATTTGTGGGTGACGGGGTTGTTTCCTTGTACCGGTCTTGGGACTTTCGACCTCCCCGCCGGTACAAATACTATACACACCGAATCAACGTTGAGTAACTTAGAATGCAATGAGGAACGCCAATTTGCCCAGGGGGGCTATGTTGCACGCTTTGGACTTTCAGGAGCCTAGGAAGAAGGAAGTGACGTAGGTGTGAATGAACGTATCTTAAGGTGTATGCACATGGCGTTGCGTACGCAGTCTGACCGTAGCATAACTCGTGATGTCTAAATATCCAACGACTAACTTGTTTTAAAGGAAAACTGAAGCGGTTCTGTACTTGAGGAAAAACACTTCAGCCGTCTTAATTTGACCTCCCGGATCACGGATATCGAGATTAGCTTTTAGTTTAGTGCACGGAGGTGGCAGAAATTAAATTTCAAAGTGCCGCTGAAGCCCCTCTTTCCTGGGGCGTGACGTCATATTAGGAGTTTTTGGAGTCCCCGCTCGCGCGCATCTGCAGCGCCTATGAAATATATGCACGCACACTCTTGCTATATTCAAAAAGGTCATAAATTGACGTCACGACTGGTGTCAGTGCGGGGGAATACAGGAAGTATTCACTGAACGCCATATTTGAGGGCGATGTTTAGAGCGCATGCTCACAACGAGCCCACATTGATAGGCTGCTAAGACCAGCAATCTTGATGGTGCGGAATGCACGCTGCAAAAGAACTTTGGAAGCTCGCCATCAGCACGCGCTCAGCAGTCGCGCACACAGCTATTGCCGCCAGTGAGTACTCCCTATACCTTGCAACTTTGCAATTGCACGCGATACCCACACGGGCGACGTGCACGACACCAGGGGAGGAAGCCAATGCGTGCGCGGTTGCTGAGGCGAGTCCGAACGTAGGTGTGCGGAGTACGTGGGCCTTAGTTTGTGCTACAAAATGTAGTGTAAACCAAGTACTATACTTCCTTTCACCCTTAAAGAGGCACTAAAGTCAATTCTGAGATCGTCTCTTCGGGGTGACAACTCAATCTAGACGCTCTAAGCATCCCAACAAACCAGAAACCACAACTGCGTGCGTAGCTTATTTCTTCGTTAAAAGCGTGTTCAAAGATTGCGAGACGCCCTTTTTGGGAAGAATTTTCTTCCGAGTGAAGCGGTCGACAAAGGGCGCTTGTCAGCGAGTTGCAAGCGATGGCATCGCCCGTGGAGAAAAAGAGTAGTTTTATTCCGAATGCGTACCTATTAGATTCTCTTCAAAACAAGTTATAATAATAGACAGTTTTAGTATAGCGTTGCTGGATCTTGCGTACGCAATACGCAATAGTATAGCGTACGCTAAAAATGACCTACTCGGACCGAATTTAGTCGTGTGTTACGTTTTCGAGTGAACACCGCGCATGATCTTGGTTAAATTTACTAGAGCCGTAGAATTCCACGTTCTTATAGCGCAACCGTGCTCCTGGAAAGAAATATTGAAAAAGAAAAAGTGTCCAATCATTTTATTTCAGATTAAACCAAGCCAGAGCTGCCTCGTCAAGCGCGCTTTTCTGCGGGGTACAGAGGCTACGAGTACGAGTGCGTAGCCCAATTCGATCACGGAGCCTCCGCCAGTCGTCCCGTGGAAACGGAACCTTTTATCAATGCTATCGCGGAGTGAAATTCATGAACCTGATGTCCAGTGCATAGCGAGAACTTCGGCGATTTTTTTAGAGTCGTTCGTCCGTCGGCGATGAACTGTGGGAATAGGCTAAGCTGTTACGTTGCGATGTTATCGCTTATCGCTGTCGCGGCCGCGGCAGAACTGCTGAGTCAGGGGGGCGTACCTCTGGTGCTTGCTGCCGATATAAGCGACATCGCCGGCAAGCTTTGCGCTCTTTTGGTTCCGGCTGCCGAACAATAAACGCTGCCAAATAAACGTCGGTCTCCGGATTCGTCGATTCTCCCGGAGAAACGTAACAGCTGGTGGCAGCGGTGGGATGGATCGACGACGCCGGGTTCCATGGGTGCTGTCGGTGAGTGCCTGAGGCTTCCTTTCTGTTCACCGAGCAGCTTAAGTGTTTAAGGCAGTTAGTTCTGTGGTGTCGCCAAACGGTTGATACGGGCGCTGGGCAAAAGTAGCCAAACTTTTTTGGAAATTTCTGAACATGGATCCGATAAATCTCGCGGCGATTGTGAAGCCCGATTTAATGCTCTTAGCGGAAGAGCTGGGTGTTAAAGTGGTCAAGGCCATGAGAAAGCCCGAGATTATCAAGGCCATTGAAGATTGTGGCGCGGGCGCCGACGAAATTTCCGAGTGTTGGAGCGAGGTGCAGAAGAGACGAAGGGAATCGGAACTTCACGCGGCTCAAGAAGGGCTTCGCGTTGCTCGAGAAAAACTTGAGCTAGAGATGCTTCAACGTAACCTTGACGCTGGTGAGGCCATTGTGGTGGATAACAGCTCGAAAAAGTTTGACATGCGAGCCCTTTTGCAACCTTTTCGCGTCGGCGGAGACATGGGTCTCTATTTAGTAAATTTCGAACGGGTTTGCGTTAAGATGGGTCTTGTAGAGTCGAGCTGGCCTCAAAGGCTCTTGAGTTTACTGCCAGCGGAGGTGGCCGACGTTTTGGCCCGACTAGATCCTACAGCAGCCGATGACTACGCGTCCGTAAAGTCATGCCTGCTTAGGAAGTTCAGGTTGTCGCCTGAAGCTTTTCGACAGAAATTTCGAGAGACAAGGAAAGGACCGGACGAAAGTTACGCGGAGTTCGCTTATAAGCTTAAAGGCTTTCTGGAAAGTTGGCTCCGTGGTGTCAACTCTTACGAGGATCGTGAAAAGGTGCTGGAGCAGATAGCACTAGAGCAGTTTCTCTCCTGTATTCCGATAGGTCTAAAGGAGTGGATTCAGGATAGACCGGAAGTAGAAACGGTGCAAAAAGCTGCAGATTACGCGGATGAGTACTGCTCTAGGCACGGGAAGAAAGTTGTTGAAGAAAACCGTAGCTCAAACCGTTTCTACGAACGATGCGGACCTCGCACGTTCGTGAAGAGAGGCGCCGAAAAGGGCAAAGAGAGTGAAGTACCGACAAAGGGAGTGTCTGATTCAGACGAAAAGAAACGTAAAATGAAGGCGTTCGAGGAGCGTAAACCAATAGTGTGCTACAGGTGTAAACAGCCTGGTCATGTCGCTTCTGGTTGCCGCGTCCCTAAAGTTGCTCCCGTTAACTTGTGTCTGGGAGAAGCGGAGGACTTACTCAGGCCGTATCTGTACGACATGAAAGTAAATGGTAAATTCTGCAAAGGTTTACGAGATACCGGCGCCACGTATGATCTGGTACACTCTTCGCTAGTGGAGCAAGAACATTTTTCAGGCGACTGTGTGTGGATCCGTCAGGCCTTGGAAAATCGGGCAGTTAGTCTGCCCGTAGCTAAGGTAAAACTAAACGGACCTTTCGGAGTAGTGGAAACGGAAGCAGCTGTTTCTGACGGAGTGCTTCCAAACTGTCCGTACATACTGTCAAACAGAACTGCAAGGCAATTGAGCGAGTCGGGTATACCGCTTGACATGAATCCTGTTCTAGTCGTCACGCGCTCAATGACAACTAGTGCAGTGCCGGAAACACTTCAGACGGAAGCGAGCGCGACGACTGGTAAAACCAGCAGCGGGGCCGATGAAGAGCCGAACGAAGGAGCTGACATGACCACGCTGGTTTCGCCGGAGAGCAGCGATTTTCGTGCGCTAGCCGGTGTAGATAAGCTTACGCTTATCGCCGAACAGTCATCCGACCCGAGTCTTTCAAAGTGTCGTGATAGCGTGGGAAAAGAAATCAAGCCGAACATCTCCTTCTTTATGAGCAACGGCATTCTTTACCGTAGTTTCAAGGACAAATCGGGGAACGAGGTAGATCAGATTGTCGTTCCATCCAAGTATAGAATTGCATTACTCGAGCTTGCTCACGGAGAAGGGTGGTCGGGACACCTAGGAATCAGAAAGACCAAGTGCAGGCTTTTGGCAGAATATTATTGGCCGGGCTGCTTTAAGGAGGCTGAGCAATTCGTCCGTTTTTGCGACACCTGCCAAAGAACAGGACGACCAAACGAGCGCCGAAAGGCGCCTCTCACACTAGTGCCCATAATCACGGAACCTTTCAAAAGGCTAGTGATAGACGTCGTAGGACCCCTACCTACAACTAAGACGGGTTTTAGGTACCTTCTAACGATATTATGCCCAGCCAGCAAGTTCCCAGAAGCCGTTCCAATGAAAGAGCAGACATCGGTCGAAGTAGTAGATAACTTGCTCTCGGTCTTTTCTCGGATCGGGTTTCCTAGTGAAATTCAATGTGATCTGGGTAGTGTTTTTACCAGTGCTCTAACAACCAGCTTTTTCGAGAGGTGTGGCATTAAGATTGTTCACAGTTCTGTAAGCCACCCGCAAAGTAACAGCGTAGAGAGAGCGCACTCGGTAATGAAGCGCATTCTCAGGGCCCTTTGTCACGAACAGAAAAAAGAGTGGGACTTGGCATTGCCCGCTATGCTTTTCGCGTTGCGAACCGTTGCTCACGAGTCAACTGGTTTCACGCCAGCGGAACTGGTCTATGGACGCAATTTGCGTTCACCTTTGCGGTTGCTGCGCGAGGGCTGGGAGGGTGAAGCCGAGAACCCAACAGTGGTGGAGTATGTGCTTTCCTTGCTAAACCGTCTCCACAAAACGCGTGAGCTAGTTGAGGCTAACCTGGGAAAAGCGCAGTCGCGAGGTAAAACCTACTATGACGAAAACAGCCGCCTCCGAACGTTTAAGGTGGGTGACAAAGTCCTACTTTTGAGGTCTTCTAAGGCTCATAAGTTGGAATTGCAATGGGAAGGACCAGCAACGGTCCAGCAGAGGCTATCAGAGACAAATTACGTGGTAAAACTGCCAGGTCGCAGAAAAGAGGTCCGCATATACCATTGCAACCTTATGAAGCCGTACGTGGAAAGGGTGCAAGTAGTCAGCATTGCACTAAACCAACCAGAGGAAGTTCCTACACGAATTCCTGAGCTGGGAAAAACCGACGGGATCCTGACAATCGCCGAAGTCGTAGAGGCCGCAGTCGATAAGACGCTCTCCCAAAACCAGTTTTCGGATCTTACGGCATTAATTGGCAAATACCAAAAATTGTTTTCAACTATTCCCGGAAGAACGAGTCTAGTCGAACATGACATCGAAGTGAGGACTCGGTCAAATATTCAGTGTAAGGCCTATCGCTTTTCCCCCCGCCAAGAAAAGCTATTAAAGGAGTCCGTAGATCAAATGCTAGAGCTAGGGTTGATTGAGCGGTGCGAGAGCGACTTCGTGTCTCCTATGATTCTGGTAGAGACTCCAGGAAAAGAACCTCGTCCCTGTGTGGACTACCGAAAGTTAAACGCGGTAACGGTAACAAAAGTCTACCCAATCCCTAATATCGAAACTTGCCTTGAGAAAGTAAGCAAAGCCAAGTTCATCTCAACCATCGACCTCGTTAGAGGTTACTGGCAAGTGCCACTTACCGCGAACGCCAGTAACCTTGCCGCCTTCATGACCCCGTTTGGTGTTTTTAAGCCGCTTGTCCTGAGCTTTGGACTGAAAAACGCACCCTATGCGTTTTCGAGACTGATGAATCTGGTACTGGTCGGAACCGAGTCTTTTGCGTTGCCGTACCTAGACGACGTCGCTATATTTTCGGACACGTGGAGAGAGCACGTTCAGCACCTAGAACAGGTGTTCTCGCGCCTGCAAGACGCAGGACTTACAGTCAAGGCGAAAAAGTGTAAGTTTGGCCGAGGCGAAGTATCGTATCTCGGACACGTAGTCGGTCAAGGAATGAGACGTCCACAAGAACTCAAGGTTCAGGCCATTAAAGAGTTTCCCTTGCCACAAACAAAAAAAGATTTGATGTCCTTTATCGGACTGGTGAATTACTACCACCAGTACATTCCCCAGTTCTCTGAAAAGGCGAGTCCCCTGACGGATGCGCTCAAGAAAACTGAGCCCACTAAGATCAAATGGGACGATCGCAAGATACATGCGTTTGAGGCTCTTAAGTTAGCCTTGGCGACTCAGCCCGTATTAGTCAGCCCTGACTACACAAGACCCTTCTTAGTGCAGTGCGACGCCAGCGAAAAAGGACTCGGCGTCGTTCTAAGCCAAGAAAATGAAGGGGAAGAGCACCCCGTTTTGTTTGCCAGCAGGAAGCTAACTTCAAGGGAGCAAGCCTACAGTACCATCGAAAAAGAATGCGCTTGTCTCGTATGGGCTGTAGAAAAGCTTCGCTGCTATCTCTATGGTTCGGAGTTTATTTTAATTACAGATCATAGACCGCTCACATGGCTTCAGCAGCTGTCCCCCAAAAACGGTCGCTTGTTACGCTGGAGCTTGACCCTCCAGGAATATTCTTTCTTGGTTCGACATAAAAAAGGAAAGCTTCATGCGAACGCAGATTGTCTGAGCCGAGCGCTCTAACCGGCGCACAGTGCGATTTTCTGTTTCTTTTGTCTCATCTGCACATTTGTAAATAGTTCCATTCAATTTCATTCATTAGCTGTCTATTCCCGAAAGATCGGGAACGATATTTTCAAAAAATTCTGGCTGCGTTTGGGGCATATTTTGTAACCTATTTCTTTTGAATAATTCGTGCTCTCGGTGAGTGGAAAGGGCGTTTCGGGTGCCTCCGCAGTTTCTGTGGTGCTTGGTTGTTGTTGGCCCTTCTCATTCCCCTCAGAAGCACGACGGACCTCTGTTGTCATCCCGACGTCCTGGCACCGACGGCACGTGACAGCCGCTGCTACTCCTGGGCCGCTGGCGACTTTGGCTCATGGTCGCAAGGATCGCCATCACCGCTCCTTCCTGCTCCTCTCGGACCGCACAGTCGACGCTTCCGACCAGTCAAGGACACTGAAAACTGCAGTGACGGTGTTGGGCCGCGCGTCGACGCTTCCGGCCAGTTTCGCAGACGGTGTTGGGCCCTGCGTCTCCAGGACTTCCGCCCTTCGGATCAGCGCAAGCTGAACCTGTATTCGCTGTGAAGGTTTCTTCGAGCAACGACTGTGAAGTTCTGCGCAAGCAGCACTAGGATTACGCCGTTCGTCTGTCTGTCGAACATTCCCAAGGACGCGCTTGAAGCCTGGAGAGTGGCGGGAAAATTGTTTTATGCGGTTTCGCCCTAAAAGGGGGAGGAGTTGTTACGTTGCGATGTTATCGCTTATCGCTGTCGCGGCCGCGGCAGAACTGCTGAGTCAGGGGGGCGTACCTCTGGTGCTTGCTGCCGATATAAGCGACATCGCCGGCAAGCTTTGCGCTCTTTTGGTTCCGGCTGCCGAACAATAAACGCTGCCAAATAAACGTCGGTCTCCGGATTCGTCGATTCTCCCGGAGAAACGTAACAAAGCGTTGAGCAGATCGCAGCGTGGACGCACACTGCGAGCGACGAACATTTCCACTGTGCACTCCTTCAGCTGCAGGGCAATCTGATTCTACCGCGGTAGGTCCCAGAAAGAATCGCCGAGCTGAACACCACGCAATTTCACGTAACACAGAACTTCGAAAACACCACGTCGCCCTTGCTGCGCCAGTCGAGGCAAAAACTGGCGCTCTCGTGGGGTCCGAGATCTCTCGAGAGCGCCCCGCAAGGCCCGCTAGCCAGCAACGCAAAATCCCCAGCGTTGCGTGCGTACGCAATACGCTAGCCCTTCTATTGCGTTCTGCGCATGGGCACTCACGACCCGCAATCTCCTTGCGTACGCAAAGCTATAGCGTACGGTCCACTAAAACTGTCTAATATCATTAAGAATCTGCGCGTATCATAGGGCTTTCATTGGTACACACAATGTAGTTATGATTTATAGATACTATCTAGAATGCTTAGAGCCCGCAGAGTGAGTTATCACACTATTGAAGCGACCTCAGACACCTCTTCAGGGCCCTCTTAAGCTGAGACTAGGATATCCGCCTTCAGCGTGAGCTCGCTTGCTTCCATCGTGCGTCAATTGTGCTCGCCTGCGCGTTCACACTTGCTACTAGCAAGGGAAGAAAGCTCGCGCTGAAGGCAGAGATTCTAGTCTCAGCTTAAAGGTGCCCTGAGGAGGTTTCTGAGATCGCTTAAATAACGTGATAACTCACTCTGTGGGCTCTAAGCATTCTAGATAGTATCTATAAATCACAACAATGCACGGCCGATTTTTCCCATTAAAAGAGCAATACAAAATCGAACACAATGAGGTGATCTTCTGCGATAAAAGGAACATTCTTCCACTAGCCAGGACGACGTTTGACCAATGAAAACGCGACCTTTCGTTGAGAGTGCAAGCGCCGTCATTTTAAAATGTGTATTTTTTTTGCAGATGATAAAAGCAATTGAGTACTCAAAAAATGTTAATTTTTCGCGGAGCGAGAACATGATACTGCAAGATCCATCTAAAAAAACAACGCACTATGTTCTGTTTGAACGGAGCTCTGAGGCACCCGTTTCCGTGTTCAGCGGCGTCACCGCCGGCGTTGCCGTCGGCGCAACGGCGCGCGTTGCATTATAGGACGTTTCCCCGCTATACTTAGCCGGAAAGTTGACGTCCCGTGACCTTAACACCAATTCAGTTTCCATGTTAAATTTAGCGGTGAAAATTACGTTACGACTTCGTGTCACGTAACCCATGAACAAATTCAGCGGCAGAAGGAGAGGAGGACGAGGAGGAGGAGAAGGGTAGGAGGAGAAGCAGAGACGGAGGGTACGGTATAAAGAAGGAGGAAGGGCGTACCTCCCCTCCGTACCCTCCCCTCCTCTTCCTCCTCAAGAGCTGCGCTTTAGCTTCGTATTGCAGAGATATGTAAACGTATCTTATTTTTTATGTTTTTGTTTTGTTGTTGTGCGGTTGTTAGCTCTCGAGCACGCGCCTGCTGGGTTGAGTCGTGGTCCGGGCTGTATGGGCAACGAGCCTCCTGCATTTGAGATATCACTCCGCAGTTCCACCGGTAAGAGGTGCGAGGATTCTTCGCTTGCTATTGGCTGACTTTGGTTCTGAATTCGGAACATGCTCCTACCATCGCCGGAGATGAACTCGGTGTGTTGCAATCTTTGATTGTTTTAGTAGGAAAATAAGCCGCGTATCATCATGATTTATGCATTTCTAGGATGTCTAGAGCCAGCAGAGTGGGTTATAATCATATTGAGGTGATTTCAGAAACCTCCTCAGGAAAGGGTGAACGGAATATAGCGCTGGTTTAATCGTTCGTGCTCATACACTGCTGGATCGAAAAAGAAAGCAACAAAACCAAAAACAGCAACAAGAAAAAGAAGAACAAGAAGAACAATAATGAAACCAGAACAACAAGGACAACAACGAGACCAACAACAGCAACGAGAAGAACAAGAAAAAAAAAGAAGAAGCAAACCTAATAACAACATCAAGAAAAACAACCAAACGAACACCAGCAAAAAGTATAACAGCTACAAAAACAATGAGAACAGCAACAAAAGCAACAAGAGATACAAGAACGACAACAATAACAACTACAACAGGAACAATAACAAAACCAACTACACGGACAAGACTATCAACAATGAAAGAAAAACAAAAATAACAAGAATAAAAAAAAACAAAAAAAAACTAGTCGTTAGTTGTTTATAAAGCAGGAGTTTAGTCTGCCACAGTGTGGCGACATTGTTACCCTCTGTAGACTAGAAATTTAGCCAGTGTAGCACGAATGCAGACAGGGGTTTTTAACGTGCGTCCTGCTGTAGTAATAGACGACCGCACGCCGGTGCGATGCTCATCCAGATCAGGCCGGCCACACTCCTAAAAACAAAAGGGTCACTAAAGTCCTCCCTAAGAGGAGGAACGCTCTTGTAACCTATTTTCCTTTTAGGATTATCGTCCTAAAAGCAGGATAGCAAAGTTCCTCCGTCGCCTGCATCTCATTAGGGCGGCCCCGAATCGAGCAAATCAAGCTCAATAGGGCTTAATGAGGACGCTACGTCTATTGTACGGGCGGAGAGGAGCAGCAAATAAAAGCGTAACACGAGCTTTCCACGAACTGTGTTTTTTTCCAAAGCCGGCTTCCCCCCGCAGGCAAGAAAGCTTGCGTTTCGAAAGAAGTCACTCAGTCTTCTCAACGTGAGCATTGCAATGTTAAACGGAGACAGCCGGTACCGAGTTACTTCGCGCAATTTCCGTCTTACCATTGCTATTCCTCGAGCCACAATTCCTACATCAACCGCACATCATGCAGGAGTGGTAAGCTATTCGCGAAACCAAAATCCACTCTTAAAAAGAGCAAATCCGAAGCAGCCTACTTGGCTTATTGTTGCACACACGGTATCCAGACGTGAAAGGATGTTAAATCGCTTGCCACCAGGTGGGAGGGTTGAGCAGAGTAATTGCAAGTAGCTAGAAACGTGATGCTACAAAGCAATTGGTTTTTTAACGCCACCTCACCACCACTAGCAACAGCTGAACATATACATTGAGCGAATACACATACACGGCACAAACAAACATCAATAAAACAGCAGACTAACCTGATTACTACTCCTGAGCTCGGCGTTTCTGCCTTTTTTACTAGTCGCTTTGAAGGTACGGAGTTTCTCGGTGACCACCTAAGCAATAAATAATATTCTCAGCATGCTGATTTTTTTTATTAATGTCATACTTTTGAGAATATTTTGAACGGCTTAAGGAATGAATTTCTTGGTGATAAGTAAACACTCATGCCGTCATTATTTCAAAGCCAATAACACAACCAACTCAACTGCGCTTCCAAGCCATGCGTTTAATTCCCCGCAAGACACGCAGTAGTTAGTTTTTTTTATGGTAGTTTTACAGCGAAGCTGTTCACCTCTACCAGCCAAGGAAATTTTCTTGTCATTGGTGTTGTAAGCACGAAACTTCCGGCGAACAATGGAAGGCCAAACAGCATATTTCCTTTGAAATCAAGCAAACAGCATACCAGCTCAGTATCCGTTTCAATAAAAAAAAAACACAAAGAAAACCGCAAAACAAGCATCAAAACCACATGATGGATTATAAGGCGAGTGTGAGCAATAGGCACCCTCCCACGCGTTCCTGAAAGATTAGGTTTGCAGCTGCTTCGAAAGCGAATTACTTCATTCGAAGCCCTCGTGTAAAGTGCAAACCGCATAATGGATGATAATGGCGTCTGCGAACAATGCGAAGCATCTTCCTTCTCCCCGTGTTTTTCGTGTTGGCGTTCTCACGTAAAAAAAAGACTTCATAAGATTGAAACGAAAAGTACAAACACCACGCATAAACCATACCAGCACAACAATCGTTTCAATAAAAAATAAGCACAAAACAAGCATCCTAACCATATAATGAATGATAAGGGGCTCCTGAAAACAATGCGAAGCACGTAACCAGGGTGTAAGATAGACAGGTGGGGAAACGGCCCATAGAAGCCTACCGCAGCGCCGTGACCGGATTGTGTACTCGTCTGCTTGCGGGTACCCCCGATTTGCGACAGATGGCGCTGCGGCGAGAGGAAAAAAATCGGAATCGAATTTGCGTGGAATTCTATGGGAGAGTGCGTAAAATAAACCGAGAGCGCGACAGTCCTCCATGAAAATCCGCGAGAAACCATCTCCGTCAGTTTAGTTGGTCGCCACCGGTCGCCCACCCGGAGTGAGAGTTCGCGGTGCTCCACATAGATGGCGCCACAGAAAAAGAGAATACCGAGGGGGACACAATTCGGTCGCTCATCTGGCTCTCGTTTCCCCACCTGTCTATCTTACACCCTGCACGTAACACTCACCGCATACGTTCCCGGTGAACATTACTATTGGCCAAGCTGCCGCGGCGACGCCAGCTTGCGACGTGGGTAGTGACGTCATTAGCCTTTCATATATAAAAGAACCCGCCTATACCCCGCTTCACCTTACGTCCGGACGCAGCGGATGCTACGAGCTATCTTACCCTATTTGGAAGACCATTTTGAAAATCTAAATGGTCAGACTGGCATTTGGACTGGTCAAACTGGTATTTTGGCTGGTCAGTATGGTCTAATAGGAAATCAAACTGGTGCAACTGGTAGCCAGACTGGTCTAACTGGTAACCATATTGATCTAACTGGTCACCAGATTATCTTCTAACTTGCCACCAGATTGGCCTGACTGGTCACCATATTGGTCGATCTGCTCACCAGATTGGCCGAACTGGTTACCAGATTGTCGTACCTGGTCCAACTGGTTACCAGGTTGGCCCCTCTTTCTCACTTTATTTGGGGGGGGGGTGCAAATTGGCTTTTTTATTTATTGGCTTTCAAATAATTACGGCATGATCGAGCGTTTACTTTTTACTAAAAGATTCCTACCCTGAGCCGTTCTAAATACTTTCATAGGTATGACATTGCTAGAAAAAAATCACCATTCTGGGAATATATTTATTGCTTGGGCGGTCACCGAGAAATTCGGTACGTTAAAGACGTCCAGTATAAAAGACGGAAACGCAGAGCTCGGAAGTAGTGATCAGGTTAGTGTGCTGCTTTATTGATGTTTGTATGTTCCGTGTATTTGTATGCGCTCAATGTATGTTCAGCTGATGCTTGTATTAGGCGTATTGTGTCTAAATCTGTGCATAATAAAGCCGAAGCGCAGTGGTGACATGAACAAATGACAATATTTTTTTGCCGAACCAGCGTGACAAGTCAACCAGTATGACCAGTTCAACCATCCTTGACCAGTTCAACCACCATGACTACATCAACCAGTATGACCACTTCAACTATCATGACCAGTCAACCAGTGTCACCAGTTCGAACCGCCTTGACCGGTTCAACCATTATGAAACTGGTCAAACTGGAGCAATAACCAAGTTTGACACTGGTGCCAGTTTGAACTGTTCTTTCCACTAGAGATAGCCAATCCCGTTCTGTGGACGTGGCCCGTGATACACTTTCCGCGCGTCGCTGTGCCCCCTCTTCAAGGTCACGTGACACTCACACGGCCTTCGGTTGGCTCCGATGGCTCGTAACATCCGCTGCGCTTAAACGTAAGATTAAACGGAGTATAGAAACTGATTTCAATGTTGCTGCAGCACCGAGATGAATAGGTCACGCATAGTTAGGACTCCCGAGGAGCAGCGTGAATACTAGGAGCCGCAAAGGGAAAAGAAACGGCTATACGACCAACGGCGGCGTGCTGGGACCGGCGGCGGCATTTCGTATACTGCAGTAGGCACTCGTTGCAGGTGATACCACAGCTTCGCTGAGCAACCACCTTCACAGCGTGGATGGGAACCCCAACGTTTTTGTTTTTCTATGTCTGCTGTTCGCGTGCAGCTGCAATTGACGTCTTTAATTAATCTTTGTAGGGGGGCTATTCACTCAGGTGGAAGCAGACACCGCTTTTCGATCAACTTGAATGCAGTCAAAGCCGCGACTTGAGGCAGGTGTAAAGTGTACGGAGCTACGCCATGGTAAGATCGAGAACGTCTACCGCTCATCCCAGCGCGCCACATGGAGGGCTCATCTCATATACGAAGCTTTCATCATATTTCCATACTGCTCAGTCTATACTGTTGTCTCCCCCCCCCCCCCCTCCACACACACACACGCACAGAGCGCAATCGCTGTCAGGGTGCAGACAACACGACGTCGCAGAGTACAGCCACTGTACGATAGGAGCTTCGTTTCAGATCGGCGTTCCAACATGACTGACTATCCCCCCCCACTCCCCCCCCCCCCCCCCCCGATCATGGCCCGACCAGCGGCATCAATGCATGACCGTTTACGTCATCTCACCTTGTTTTACACCAACTGATACGCGAACACACAGTCACATTGGCGATAATCCCAGTCTTCTGTTCACAACGCACAGCACTACCACCGCGATGTTGCTGCTATGTTGGTGACACGCACAAACACAGAACCACGTTGCATGCCGGTTGCAACTCGGCATCGGAAAACAGAACCGAACTCAGCACAGAAGACACTCAGGCATCCGAGAGCGAACCCTGTCTGCCTGTCCTAGACGCAGTTTCCGCAGTTTCTATAACGACGTAGACGTCGAAATGTCGCTCCCCCCCGCAATCCATAGAGATCATACATACTAACTTTAGAGAAAAAGGTCCGCCATTTTCCCATGCATTCTGACTGCCGCAAGCGGCGGAGCATGCAGGCAGACCTTCGGGGTCCCACACATAGTTACCAACTGCCTACGATTTCACGAATATAATTATATGATCTGAGCAGTTTCATGAACTTCAACAATCCACAAACTTACCGGTGGAAAGATATTCGCGTTCGTTTCGAAGCTTTCTTTTTGCATAGCGCGCAGATGTACGGCCTCGCGTCAACGCTAAACTAAACCAGATAACCGGCTTCGCGGGTGGCCGCGCCCCAGGAATACGAAGCCGCGTAACCACCGGATTTCCGAGATTTCGACAGAAGGGAAGTTAATGCAGTCTAATGGAGTATACGGCTTTTTATAAGCGTTAGAGTAGCTCAGAATTTAGTTTACAAGGTTAAATTATCGCTGCTTATTTTACTGAGAGTTTTCAGTCTTCGCAATTACCATTGCGACTGTCGTCCTTCAGCTGGCAACATTGGTTTCTTTCTCTCGTGTTCTGTCGCTCTCTTTCGCGATCTTTCACTCGGGACCCAGGATGTCGGCGCACTGAATTTGCCACTCTTCCTCACCCACTTTTACCCCCCGTCGCAATCGGAGGCGGCCATCTTAGCCCAGTGTACGTAGCGCTGCTGGCGCTGCTTCGGAACTTCGCTGTATCTAGCGGCTTCGTTTACTCGTTGGATAAAATTAGTGGTAAAAACGTCAATGCCAACGAAATATTCAGCACGTTTGGACTGGAAGACAGAATTACAGGCGAAATTCGCTGCCGCCTGAAGCTCAATCAACTGAACAACATTTATTAAACAATGCGCGAGACGTGCACGAAAAACACAACAGAAAGAAGATAAGGCGAGAGGGCGGAACATTTCTCACTGGAGAAGGGGAAAGACGTCTCGTTCCCCCCTCCTGCTCGTGTCCGCTTGGGGGTGCGTCAGTAGAAGGGAGGAAGACGCGCCGTTGCCACCTTTTTCCTCCTTTTTTTTTAGAGTGCAAGGATGGGGATTGAACCAAGCATCCCTGGTTTCTGCAGCGCGAGACTTCGCTCAACGTGCTCCGAATTGTAGTGCGTTAATTCAATCGGCCACGGATCCCGTCAAAAACGAACAACACCAAAAACAACAAAACAAGAAACAGCAAAAAAAAGGAACAAGAACAGCAACAACAGCAACACCAAAAACAACACACGTACACTCACACACACACACACACGCAGATATACGCACGTACGCAGGCACGTAGGCAAAGAAAGATGGAGAGCTAATTTTGTCATACACTCGTATGTCATTGAATGGCTCGACAGCTTAAAACACCGTTGTTTGAGAAATATTTTTCTTTCGAAATGCGCTGTTTCTAGTCCTGAAATATTGGGAGGTTTATGTCGAGGGATTATTTTCCTCACAGAGAAAACAAAGCAAGAGTATCTGGATAGGGGGGTAGGCGCTCGAGCGCCATCAAATGGCGCCTGATCTTCTGTGACAAATGAGCCATTCGGCCAGTGGTGTACGGCTGCTGACACGAGGACTTCATGGCGAATTAGTAACTAATGGCAACCCTCCATATAATAAATTCTTATTTTGGTCATTATTTAAAGGGCCCATAATACGATTTTAACATCGAGAGAACGTGCACCTTATTACCCTTATTTTGTTTACTTTAGCACAAGGACCATAAAGCGCGACCACTTCTCTCGAAATGTCGCGAATGCGCTGCGTAACCGCAAAAACAAAAAGGAACTATTTCTTGACTTGACTTCACGTACGGCGGCCATAGGAACTAACTTGGTGACGTCGCGGTGGGTGCGGTTATTGAGATCGCTTTTGAACAAGTATATTCTGAGCTTAATGGTAACGTTTAAAATGATTTAGTTCCAGCATTAACAAATGAATCGAAAGTTTTATATTCTTGTTGAGTACACGAAGTTTTCGCAGCGCCATCTATCCGGAATAAGTCAAAGCATCCCCTCCCCGCTGCTCCGCTGCCTAGCAACGTTGGCTGGCTACTACCGGACAAGCGGTGTGATCACCGCGATATAAAAACCACGTTTCGCCAGCTGCGTGGTTTGTTTTCTTTCTCGTGCGCCTGGTTCTCCTGCCTGCAACTATACTCCCTTTCACCTTATGCTCTGCCGCAGCGAAGGCTAGAAGCGCGAGTTCTAGCTTTGGCGGCTGCCCTTGGTGCACGAGACCTTGCGCCGCCGAGGTGTGCCATAGACACTGGCCATAGAGCAAGGAGCTCGCGCTTGTAGACTTTCCTGCGGTACAACACAAGGTGAAACAGAGTATAGGAAGTATTCACTGGCGGCCATAGCTGTGTGCGCGACTGCTGAGCGCGTGCTGATGGTTAGCTTCCAGGGTTTTTTTGCAACGTGCATTCCACACCGTCAAAATGGCCGGTCTTAGCAGACTATTAATGGGGAGAGAGGGGAGAGTCTGCTCTCGCTGTAGCAACGTCCACAGTGCTAAGGAGAGGCGTGTCATGCGCACGGGACCCGGGAAACTTTATATGCGTTGAGGGGCATCCTCGAACGCCATCTCATTTGGCCGGAAGTCCGAAAATTGTTTCATGGGTCCTTTAATTTAATTTACTACATACGTGAGTAATATATAAACCCATTTCACACATTTACGGTCTAAATGAAGGTAGAAAGCAACTTATAACGAGCTGTTCGTCTCCAATTATTATTTGCAAAAACCTATAGCTAACATAAGCTTTATGCCAGCTATAAACCAAGTTGCACGGCCATTCAGATTGCCTACAGCTTTATTGTAATTATTTTGATGATTAGGCATGGGGACAGGCACTCAAACCTCGTGATAATAACCTCATTTTACAGCGACGTTGTTTATGGCAAGGGTTCCGTGGATTTTTCATGTGCGTCAACAAAAACTCAGGTCCCGAATTTGATGCCATTGCGCTTCATTCTATGCCAAAGCGTATACGTCTCATCACTTGGATGTGCATTTTCAGTAGATTAGTTATTAACAGGGACAATTTTCGAAATCAGTAGACGCTCAGGTAGATAATAAAGGTTTCTTAAAGATTTCCCGCTGTGCGAGCCGCGTCGGCCATGTTTACTCTCGCACCGCCCTCCCTTTCTCGTCATTCCAAGCGCTTGCATATCGAGTTTCCTTTCCTTCCGCTCTCCCGGGGTGGCAGTCCCCTTTCCGGCGGGTGGCGGTCCTGTCGCGCGTGTCTAGTTTCCTCCGGCTCCTCGGGGCGGAGGAAACTAGACACGCGCGACGTGGTGCACGCGTGGCGGTCCTTACCTTCTGCTTTTGGCTTCGCTCACGCGCGCTAGAGGTGCACGAGACGACGAAGCGTTATCGGGGGTTAAGAAGCTTAAGAAGTTAAGAACGTGAGTGCGTGATGACGTCGGAACGCCGAGCTCTGATTGGAGAGATTAGTGGGTACACTCTTAAAAAAAAAAGGTGCGGAAAGGGACCAATCGCCATCTTTCATCTCCGCGACCCTAGCGCCCTCTATTCAGAAGCGGTAACTCGAGCAGTTCGTCCCGCGGGCATTTCGTTGCTCCCGCTGGAGTTGATCCCCTAACGAATACTTTAGTCCCCTCGCCTATATTGGCTGCCGCAAGCCTTCGATGAAGTGGACGAAGCATCACTCGAGTAGCTATTTTGGAAAGAAGCCTTGGCAAAACAAGATTTTGGCCCCGGGATTTAGAAATTGTGACTACACGAGCATATTCGGTGAATGTTTCCGGCCGCGAAAAACATGAGAACGGAATCCGAGCGACGCGGAGGCGCCGGAGACGAGGCTACCTACTCTCCGACTGCCGCGCGCGCGCCCGAGTTTGAACTGGAGGCTGCTGGAGGTGACGGTTGACCCAGTTGACCTGTGGCGGTGCGGTGGAAGCCTCGTCGGATGCAGTCGGAGTGGCGACCGATTGGACGGTGAGTTTTGATTGCTTTGGCTACTTGTTGAGCAGCAGAAATGTTATAGTCATTTCAGAACGTACTTCATAAAGTCGCGGGGTTACCCTGTACGATAGGCGCTCGCTCTCTGACGCGGTCGGGCTCGTACTCGTCCATGTTAGCGTGCAAACGAGGCCTAGCACTTCAAAACTAGACCCGGCGGCAATCAGTTCATCAAACAAACGATATAACCCCGGCAGATGGTTTCGTCGACGCAGCAGCGTTTTAATGCCACTTAGGTTCATCGAAAAGTACCCGTGTTCGTTTCATCGACCAACCTTGCGACGCTTCATCGGAAGCGTCTTTCCGCACATATCGCCTCGGTCGGCGACCAAGGCGATGCGAGCTTGACGAAACCGTTGCGGTTCGCATGAGGCCTGGTGCGAGCTCGCGCCTCGAGAGTAAAGTTTCGCGCTTACGCTCTTAGGCGAAATGTATGGTCGTATCCGATATGCGTAAATAAACATGTTCTCGATCAATATTAAAGTGTCTCCGAGCGGAGCGAAGGGTTTCAGCGCGTGGTGCGGACGGTTTGAAAGCGGCGATCGCCAATTCATTTGTGGCGTATCAGAGTCGCTTGGGCAAGTCCGCTTTAGTTGAGGTAGGTTTGCGGAGAACGAAATTAAACCAATAATGCAATCCCCGTGGTGAACGAAACAAAACAAACTCGACGAAACGTTGTAGGAGCACGTATCGACGAAATTGAGCGGTGCCGCGAAGTCGTGCACGCGCGCGTTTAGTGAAGCATTATTTTATGTTTTTACTTTCTCTGCGGGTTTCCGAGTGTCTTTCGGCCCTCTATGTTTCGGCCGATGCTGGTCAGCTCCGCGGCACAGTTTATAGTTTCAACCATGGTCGGGAATCACCAAATTGAACTTGAACGCTGTAACGATACTATTGTCTATAGAGCCCAGCGTAGAGGTGTTTTGTCTTGTAATACTTCTGCTTTTGAGATCCTCACTTCGGAGTTTGCTTTCGCCCTGTGTAACTTGTGCTCGTGGCTTCGAAATGTGTGTTGTATTCTTCAAAGCTGCTCTTGTGATCTTCGTTCAAAAGTTTTTTTTTTTTTTTTTTTTTTTTATGCTTGTTATTGATAGCTGTGTTTCCTTTGGGCTCTGAGCATTTTCATTGCTTTGGACTCTAAGCATTTTCAAACAGTCTGGTTAGGACACGCGTGTCGAAAAATAAATTTTACGCGAATAATCAACAAAAAAAATGAGAGTAATATTTATTTATTTATTGAAAATACATGCAGGGCCCGAAGGTATTACAGAGGGGGAGAGGCACATACATAAAATAAAGATATTAATATAGTAACAAGTGAACAATATTAAATATGCAACAAACAAAAAAAATCGACAGGTCATGGGTCACAGACGCGATTTAGTCGGTAATCACGTCCTTTCCACTTGTTTTCTTTCGGGTGCGGGGAGGAGAGGTGGATTGCCTTGCCCATCGCGTTCAGGTGGAGAAATGGTATGCCAATCTTGTTGAGGGGAAAATTGTGTATTATTATTCCGTGACGTCATGAAATTAATAGAAAATTAATCTCGCGCCGTCAATATTGCTAAAAAATGTTTTTGCGCAAAATTTATTTTTTTGGCACTTGTGTCCCTTATAAACTGTTTAAAAGAATTTTTTTTTTCAGGGTTCCATTAGCGTGCAATTTTCTCGTCTTGACTGTCATTCGATTTCGCATTAATAAATTCTGGTTATGACAGACACTATGCTTTATGACAGTATCTTACATAAATAATAGGGTATTACCACATAGCATCGTCATTTTGGAACAGAAGTAGCTGCAATCAAAAATAAA
The DNA here is from genome assembly GCF_016920785.2 of Ixodes scapularis. NCBI lineage: Eukaryota > Metazoa > Arthropoda > Arachnida > Ixodida > Ixodidae > Ixodes > Ixodes scapularis. The sequence continues at coordinate 34,652,756 of NW_024609883.1, forward strand.
AACAAGTCACGTAAAAATAAATTTGCACATGCCATGAACAGTTATCACGACACAAAATGTTGCTTTAGCTTCATTTAAAGGACACTTTAATTTTGAGTTGGCCTAGCACCTCCTAAATACCAATACCTTAGCCCTTAATTTTCTTTCTCGATTATCATATTTCAGTGCAGGGTATATAGTGGACAGTGCTATGTTAGCATTGGCCTAGAACTCGTGTTCAGTTGGTGAGATTACGTGTTCCAGCTGAATGCAAATGCAGCACTTTTTCCAGTCAGCCTTGCGATGACCTATGAGAGGGGGTAGAATCCAGCAACACTAAAGCCTTGCGATCTAGGAGGCATTGAACTAACTGAGTAATCTTTGATTATTGAGCTCCTTAAACTATTGATATCGCACTTGTAGGCTTCTTTGTCTCTTGAATGTTATTAAAAAATACTTTTGATGTAGCAAAAAAAAAAATTCGACCACAGGTGGAGAACAGACATATGGAAAAGGGTTGATTTATGAGGTTTAGGGCGAAAACGAGCTGGTGCTAGTTAATTAAGACTATGTCTGCCTGTCCTTTCTTTTTCGAAATCTCTGAGTGTTTTTACTATGTTCAAGGTTGGTTTACTTCGTTCCTTCTAATTTTCAGAAGCTGCAAGCATCCTCGCCCACGACTGAAGATTGAAATTTCATAGCCGGCCACATGGACGCAATGAGAAGAGAAAGGAAGGGAGCTACTACGTATATGGAGATGGTGAAAGATGCCATGGAGAGGACTTTTTGGGCAAGGGGGGTACATCAGCATACACCCTACAATCTTCAACACCGTAGACGACTATCCAGCCCTAAAGCTCACAGACCAGGTAATATGTTGCTTACTAACGATGTTGCTCATGCTTTTAGGAGCAGTAAGTTCCCTGATTAGACCACGACCACCCCCATTATGGTGCATTCGTGCTGCTAGCGAATGGAAGCTCCTGCAGGGAGATCTCGGTGACGCGGTTGGGGAAAATGTTCCTCAACGCACAGATCTGCTTTGCAGTTGCGGCTCCAGTCCTGGCATAAATGCGCCGTTAGTCCTGTCATGGTGAAGTCTGGCACCATGATGGGTCTCCTTTTTTATCCCACTTACATCAATTACGATTTTGTTACAACTGATAAGTAATGATTTTTTTTCGCTTTTTCTTTTAAAAAGAGCAGTTTACAAATATCTTCGAGTAGACTGAAAATGTGAAAATAATGTTTCTTGCAGATCTTTGCAGTGTCTTTTTGTATTAGCACTGGCGCCAAGGCAAAAAAGCGATTTATGAATGTTGCCTCAGAAAACCTGCCAACTGTTTTCATGGTGACTGAGGGAAAACCAAGACCGGCCCTGTTCTGCGAGATCATTGTAAGGCTTCATGATGCAGAAGATATAAAAAAGGTGCACTTTACCCTTTGTTGTATTACACTTTTCTTTTTCAGCACATTTGCAGTAAGTGAAGCCACTGTTCGTCTTTTGCTGTTAATTTCCTTCCAGGGGCTCAGCTTACGGGTAGGCAGAAACTATGGGCTCTCTGGACAAGTATTTCATTACCTGACCCTGCCCTCATGCACATGAGTATGTGCAGAAAGCATGGTCACCAGTTTTATGATCGACAGCTGGCTGGATCTGAGAGCATACCCAATGTGATAACAAGGTTTAAAATGGCACTGCCCTGCCAACCTGTTGGAAGTTTTCAAGAGAGCAAGCACACTGTCCTTGCCCTGTTGCTCAATTCAGTGGGAATTCAAGTTCAACGTGCCTTTAAAAAAATTCTCCTCATAGGCCACTTCTTGCTTGCCTTTTTTATAGCAGCATTATAAGAAAATACTTGCGTTTTAGTTATATTTGTGGAGGGCTAAAAAACCGAGCAAATAGCTTTATATTTTGGTAGGTTCCTCCTGCTGAGCGAGATTTGGTGCAGCTGAGATGTATCTGATCGTAACTGGCCAACCAAAAACACTGCACATTCTGAATTAGTTGGCTTATTTGGAAAATTGGGGTACTTCATACTTGTTTTTATTCCTTTGTTTATTTTAAAGTAAGTATTAACAGCACTTCTCAAAGTACGGGCAAAACTAAATGTGATCACAAGCATAATGAGATGTGCTTGGAACGAATTACTTTCAGAAAACTGATAACAACATCATAGTCTTATTAACTGGCACTTCCTCCGTGGCAAAAGCAAGCACCACGAGTCTTTTATTATCCCACTGACATCTTTGCAAATACGATGCTGTTTCTCATAATAAATTGGGAATCTTTTTTTTTTATCTCCTGCTTTTCTACAAGGTAGTTTACGATTTATTGGCTCACTAAAGATCATCTATTTTTATTTCAGATTTTTGCTGAGTTTAATCGCATCACAAGCGTCGATGCCGAGCAACTCTCTTTTTAAATTTCCTCAGAAAACCTGGCGACCGCCCTTGAACTGACAGAGGGCAAGACAAAGCCGGACATTTTCTACCAGACTGTTGAAAGGATGGATGATGTTAAAGAATCGGAGAAACAAGGTATACCTGCTTTACAATTTAGCCTTCATTGACTGTTAGCGGAAGTCCCAATCCAGCTAGCTTTCTATTGCAACCGAATTGGTGCCAACTCAGTTCATGTGATAGGTGGGTGCAAACTATGTAAATTAAATTCGAGATATCTAAGAGTTATCTGTACGGCATCTGAAATTCCAAATGCTTCTGTACATTAATTTTAAATTGTGAGTGACCGTCTGGTGATGAGTAACATTAAAAAAAAAATGGGGGAATGGCTGTATTTAAAAAGAAATATAAATTTGCATTACTGATGTGATGCTTAAATAGAGCCTTCATATTTTGTGTTGAATTGCTGTGACACTTGGCACTGAGCACAATTGAAAGGATTAGTTTAAAAAACAATCTACTAGCATGGGTGATTATTCTGTTATTAACTGTGTGCATATGAGGAAACAAAATCAGGCCCTTATTTCTCACCTGGTAGGATTTGACTGCATGGTATTACTGTTTCACCCTATGTCCGGATGCAGCGGATGCTAAGAGCAATCCCATTTAATCGTGCTCTTTGAACACAGCACATAACACATGTCGCCGCGCCCACTCTCTAAGGACACATGACACCCGCACAGCTTTGGATTAGCTCTGATGGCTCGCAGCATCCGCTGCGCCCTGACTAAGGTGATACAGAGTATAGTGTAGATGGTGGTTGGACAAAAAAAATTCTGAAGTGTCTGTGCTCTGTGGTATGAAAATATTTTAAAGGGATACTTAACGAAATTTGAAATATACCCGTCCTGTTCAGATATGGGCTGAATATGATCAACAATATCCGTAAATGACAATCTCACGTTTGTATTTTGAGCCTGAAGGCTGAATTTTTCGTTATAAACGAAATACCTTTCTGGCTTTAATGCAAGGCATTAGATGAATCCGTGTTAAGAGCCTTTTCATATACATCAACCGCATCTAGGAGTTTTAGATATCGCAGTGCTCCCGAAACTTACTGTTGACCGGAGATGGTCCATCTTTTGCGTTGTTTGTGCTACTCCTTTGCTCACCAGTCGAACAACGTGGTGAAGTTTGGGTACCCGATGATGACCTAGCCTGGAGAGGATATTCCAGCTGCTCCAATGACCAATTTAGCTTTGATTTGCCAAGAACAATTATAGGGTAACTGGTTTGGGGTGTTATGTTTAGGGAGTATGTACTGAACCTGTTTCAGGTAGTCTATCAGTTACCTGTATCTGCTTATCATCAGTTACTTGTATCTGCTCTAAGGGCAGGCCTCTCTTTTTGTCAGAAAGCCTTCGATTTTATGATTTGTTTTAATTCCCAACCTTTGTTTTAGACGTTCCCCGCAGTCTATTCCATCGCAGTGTGTCCCAGGACCCCAACAGAGCGCGGCAGTGTGCTTTTTGTAAATCTGGCTTATGAGACAGAGGACCCTCTGGAAGCTGTGGCACTTCGTGTCTGCCTGGCATGGGTTTTCGACCTTCAGTACTTCGTTAAATATTTTTGCACATTTGTTTGTTTAGAGAGACTTGTAGGTCTCAAACATTCAAAGCTGGGCTGCATGGACACAAGGCTGCTGACCATCCTAAATTTAAAAAAAAAGTTTTTTTCCACACATGTTGTTAAAAGAATGTTGTTCTGGGCTTGTGTAATGCATTGAAGGAATGCATTCGCATTTAAGTGAACATTATTTTTACTTTCTTGAGCACATGCATTCCTGAAGGTCTAAAACCCATGGCAAATTTTTTGTTCTGTTTTTTCTTTTTTTATTTATAAATATAGGGTGACCCAAGTCACCGGGCTCGATCAAAAAGGAACCGTAAAAATCGTCGCCCTCACGTCGTAGTTCGTGGCAAGTTTTATCGCCCTATTATTTACAGAAAAAGAGCTGCGCTTTGTAATTAAAAAAGCGACCTGTGAAATACACCTATGACGAAAAATTTAGATCGCTACTACAGGCGTCAATTTTTACGGTCCATTTTAGGTCGAGCCTGGGGACTTGAGTCATCTTATATACTAGTAATTTCTTGAGCAGATATGTTCCTACAGGCCAAAAACCTTTCCCAGGTTTCTTTCTTTTTTTAATTTATAAATATACTAGTAATCTTACTGCCTCACATTTTATGATTGGGAGCTGTTTTACTAAGGTGTTTGATTTTTTATAGTCATTTTCATTAAAAAAGGGAACAAACGACATTAAAAAGAGCTGTCTCTTGTTAGCTTTTTTTTTTCTCTACAAGTATTCTTATTTTTGAATGGATATTAGGGTGTCTACAATATGTTTTAGTGCTATGAAACGAGCCAGAACAATCAGATCCTGCATGTAGAAAGCTCAATTAAGATTTCACCAAATGTGAATTTTTCCTGCAGAAATTTCAAAGCTTAGCTCCCTTCACATGAAAAATAAGACCAACAAACTGGCCAGTGTCAATAGCAGTCATGTCTGCAGATGATAGAGTTAGCGATGGTTGTAACTCCCGGTAGGCACAACGAGCAGATGAGATCGCCTTCTGCTTCCCTTGCTTAGAACAAAATGACGTCGCAGTTTACAAGCATTGCTAACGCTGCAAGCATGTCCACCGTAGGCCCTTGCAAGTTCGTCTAATTTTTCACAGGAAGGAGGCGAAATTCCTTACAATTTCAACAGGTAACATGCACATTCAGTGAATGTTTTAACTTTTAATGTGCAGGCACCAATTTTTCGGGCTCGTTCAGCAGCACTAAGAACCATTGTAGATTCCTATATATATGCTAGTCATGTAAAATTTCGGCAAGTTCTTCAGTACGAAGATGGCAGTATTTTGTATACTTTCTTGTGATGTGCAATTGTTTTCATTTACAGTGTTGTGTAGTTCTAGAATAAATATATTTCCACAATGAAAGTGCTAGTTTTTTTTTTCTACAGATAGCTGGTGCAATGTTTCGTAAAATGGTGATGTTAGCTGTAAAAAAACCTGCCTGAAAGTTCTACGAGTGTTGTCCGCATATCCAGTCTTCGCAGCTTCTTTCACAACAAAGGCTTGCTTTTTCCAAATAAAGGTGTGCGACTTTTCATATGTACTGCAATATTTAGCTGTGAATGGGAGTGAAAGGTCTGAGGTATTGAATACCTCCCTGCTCTGAAAAGACACTTTGTGCAACTTTTTAGAAGATTTACCTTTTCAAACAAGTTGCACAATCTGCCTTTTCTGAATAGGAAGCTGTTCAATGCCGCAAACCTTTCACTCCTATTCACAGCTAAAGGGTCTCATTACTAGTAATTTCGGCTCTAAAAGTGTCAAAATTTGTTCACAAAAGGACGAAAATTACCCTCTCAATACTATAAAATTAATCCCTAAAAGGGTCAAAATTGATCCTCAAAGGGACGAAAGTTACTCCCTCGTAACTATAAATATCACCCCTTTAAGTGGCAAAATTAATCCCCAAAGGGACGAAAGTTACTCCCCCGTCACTACAAATATGTTACCCCTTTAAGTGGCAAAATTAATCCCCAAAGGGACGAACTTCAGTCCCCAATAAAAAAAAAAAGTTAGTCCCCCAATCACCACTGTTGATCCCCAAAGGGATCAATGTTACTCCCCCAATTATAAACACGACGGCGCTCAAGGGACCATAATTAATCCCCTGAAGAGTTAACCTTAGTCCCTGATGCCCTGCTGTAGGGATCAAAAGCACTCCTCTTAACGGTTCAAAACTTTGACCTGAAGGGATCAATGAAAAGGGACTAAAAGAAAAGGGAGGGACTAAACCGGGGTTTTGCCGTTTTTGGGGGATCACTCTCAGCGACATCGATTTAGTCCCCAAAAAGGACGAAGTACTACTCCTTTTTTTTTTAAGAGTGTAGACCTAAAGCTAGCTGCCCTTGTCTCTCCTCTGCACTCGTCGAATGCGTTCGAATGCGAGAGCCCAATGCCAGACGCCGTGTAGTGGAGACAAAGGCGGCTAGCACGAGGTCCACCCAAAGACTAAAAAATAATAGCGCTAGCGGTGAAGATGGCATAAAAGCTAGAGCTATGAAATTAGTTGCCATCTTGATTAGCCAACCACTATCACATATATGTAACCTAGTCTTGGGCGCACGTGTATTCCCAAGTAAATTAAAAATTGCTAGGGTATCAGTAATACATAAAGGAGGGGATAAAATGATTTAAACAATTATAGACTAATTCCTGTTCTACCAGTTTTTTTTTCGAAAATTATAAAACAAGTTATCAATGAACGATTTTTAAACTACTTTAAAAAGACAAATCTTATATCAAAATGAATTCCAGAAGCAAAAGTCGATGGAAATGGCATTGTTAAGCATAAAGGATAAAATAATTGCTAATTTGAAACACCAACTGTATGCAGTAGGCGTATTCATTGACTTAAAAAAGCGTTCGATTCAATCACGCACGATATTCTATTGGGAAAACTTCATAGATATGGGATTAGAGAAAGTTCGCTTAACCTGATAAATAGTTTCTTATCTAATCGGTTGCAAGATACAAACGATAATAACGCGAAGTCAAACGTGGGTAAAATAAAGTACGGCGTCCAGCAGGGTTCTATCCTTGGCTCGCTGTTATTTGTAGTGTATATCAACGACATAACTAGCGTACCGCTTTCTGGAGGTAAAATTCTTTAAGCTGATGACGCTAATATATATATATATAATTTTTTTTTTCTGGGGAAAACCTACAAGGAGTTTGAGCACCATACCAATACGTGGCTCAGAAATGTATCATTATGGCTCATAGCAAATAAGCTAGAATTAAATGCAAAAAAAAAACTGAGTATATTATCTTGAGACCCCGCAATAAATGTGTCGAGCAAGAAATTCTCATAAAATAGACAATTTTAGTGGACCGTGCGCTATAGCTTTGCGTACGAAAGGAGATTGCGGGTCGCGAGTGCGCATGAGCAGAACGCAAAAGAAGGGCTAGCGTATTGCGTACGCACGCAACGCTGGGGATTTTGCGTTGCTGGCTAGCGGGCCTTGCGGGAAGCTCTCGAGAGATCTCGGACCCAACGAGAGCGCCAGTTTCAAGATGGCGGTTGCCTCGACTGGCGCAGCAAGGGCGACGTGGTGTTTTTGAAGTTCTGTGTTACGTGAAATTGCGTGGTATTCAGCTCGGCGATTCTTTCTGGGACCTACCGCGGTCGAATCAGATCGCCCTGCAGGTGAAGAAAAGCACAGTGAAAATGTATGCCGCTCGCAGTGTGCGTCGACGCTGCGATCTGCTCAACGCTAAGCCTATTCCCACAGTTCATCGCCGACGGACGAACGACTCTAAAACAAAATCACCGAAGTTCTCGCTATGCACTGGACATCAGGGTCATGAATTTCATTCCGCGATAGCATTGATAAAAGGTGCCGTTTCCACGGGACGACTGACGGAGGCTCCGTGATCGAATTTGGCTACGCACTCGTACTCGTAGCCTCTGTACCCCGCAGAAAAGCGCGCTTGACGAGGCAGCTGTGGCCTGGTTTAATCTGAAATAAAATGATTGGACACTTTTTCTTTTTCAATATTTCTTTCCAGGAGCATGGTTGCGCTATAAGCACGTGGAATTCTACGGCTCTAGAAAATTTAAGCAAGATCATGCGCGGTGTTCACTCGAAAACGTAACGCAAAACTAAATTCGGTCCGAGCAGGTCATCTTTAGCGTACGCTATACTTTTGCGTATTGGGTACGTAAGGTCCAGCAACGTTATACTAAAACTGTCTAATATCACGGCGATATTATTAAACGGGTTGTTTCGCACAAATTTCTTGGCGTTTTGTTTCACGAAAACTTAAGCTGGTCGTTTCATGTAGACAAACTAAGAACCGAGATCTCGTACTCCATTGTCTCATCTGTAGAGTTAGGCATTTATTGCCACGTCGAATAAAGAAAGAGTTATACTACGCATTGGTTCATTCTCGTTTTAACTGCTGCCTACTTGTATAGGGAACAACAACGAAAACAAATATAGACTGCCTCTACACACTGCAAAAGTAAGTCTTATGTTTAATAGAAAATGCACCGTACAGGAGGCATACCACTCCCCTTTTCAGGAAGCACCAGTTAATAACACTGCAAAATTTTATTAAAAAAAACTTTAATCATCTATAAGCAAATAAAGTCCGAGCCAACAGCCTTCTTTCAACAGAAACTTTGGAGAGAACATACTTACAATCTTAGATCCACAAGCTACGCAAGAGAAAAAGTACACGCAAACTACGGAAACCAGAAACTATCTAACCGAAAACCCATCCTTTTAAATGACCATCCTAATCTAATGGCTATAATCGAAGACAGTGTATGAATTCAGGCTTTAAAAAGAAACATGATCATGTACTTTCTGTCATATTAGGAGTAACTGCTTTCTCAGTTTTTTTTTTCTCTTTGGAGTGCTATTATACGTGCTGTGTCAAGTTTTATGCTTTGTTTTATCTCGGCATGTTATTTGCTATTTTCTTGACCTTTATGCAGTGCTATCCCGTGTGCATTGTTATGTTTATGCTTTTCATATTGTTGTTTACGTTTCGCAAGGTTTCCTTACTCTGCGTTCGTGTGTGTGCCACACTGAGTGATGTGCGGGGGAGGGGGCGGGGAGAGGAAGGAAGCCCCCAAGACAACCGTTTGATGTAGTTGTCGGAATAAAAAAAATTTAATTCAATTCATTCGGAGCTCGGCGTTCACGGGCTCTCCCATCCTCCTCTCCCTCTTATTTTTCGGCCGGTGGCGGGTGATTATACGAGCTCACGCGAGTACGGCCTTCATCCGGATCGAACCCGGGAATGGTTCCTGGCTCGCTATCCGGGTCAAAGAGACCTAGTGAGCTGCTCGTCTCTAAACTCTGAAGGTGACGAATTGTCGACAAAATGACACGTTTAGGACCTCGGTGTGCTGGGTAATATTTTTCAGGCTGTATGCAGAAAAAAAAAAGAAAAAAAAATCTTAAGAGGTTATTTATAGAAGATAGCATGAACTTCAAAATAAGTTAACATGACGGACGCGGTTTGGTGTAGATTTTATGGCTACATTTACTAAATCAAGAGTTTAGAACAGAACACACAAAAACAAAAAGAGAATATTAGATACTAATTTAAAAGAGGCTCTGCTGCCAACAATACCCGAGTCACCTCAGGAAATATATGTTTTTTTTATTTTGTGAATACGACTATAAATGTAATGCATAATCTCGACTTAGGAAAAAGAAAGAAGATGCGTTTTTTTTTTTTTTTTTTTTTACACGTAAAATCAAAGATAAACGTTATTTTAACATTCTTCGCTTTCACTTTTCACCAATACCGAGTTTCTATTTTCGCGCTTATTCGTTTTGTTGCATAATATCTAACATATCTAAAGGAAACTTTGACAATTTTGTTTTATATTCACAGAGTGCTCGTTTCATGTTGGCACAATTGTTTGAAACGTTATAGAAACTGTACCGACATTGCAAATCCGCCGAAGAAAGGAAAATAAAAGTGCATATCAACGTCGTCTCAAATAGACGCCTTTTTCTAAAAGATTCAGCGTCCGAAACTGACGCGATTTGTTTTCAACGTAGACAACACGCCTAACAAAAAGCCAAACTCGAGCCAAGTCTGCAGGCGAAAAACACCTAACAATAAGGTTTTCGTTCTTTTCGACAACTACTCAAGTAATACAGCCCAGAGGATATCGATCATTTTCTCTGCGCTCAGACGAAAACAGAACAAAGCCAAACAAAATAATACCTTTAAAATGTTTAGATACATATAAAAAAAAAAAATATTGATCGTGAAGTTTCTCGGCCAACGACAAAGCACCGAATTTCGTTCCCTCCACTCAACTGAAGTTACGGATTCCAAACCCTGCCTAAGGTTCAAAGCACGCTGCGAAATTCCGCGCGAAGCCCATTCTAGATTCAGATCCCGTTAGATCTGCCTCCCTGAACTCGATATAAGTCCACTCATGCGATCGGTGCAAATGCACACTTGACTCGAGATTTTTCTCTTTTTCCAGTTGCTCCATCGATCGATGTGTGCTATAAGAAAAGAAGATAACATTGTTTCGAACCAATGCAGCCAGACAAAAAAAATAAAGCAAAATAACACGCAAGGAACGTGAACAACCAAGCTACACGCGTCAAAGGTACACTTGGCCTTATGTTGTTTAAATACGAATGTCTCCTATTTTTCTTTAAGCTTTCAAAGATGTTATGATAATTAGCCTGGTTGCAAACGCTGCCGAGCATGTTACGGCCGAATACGGCCCGAGCACTGCTTCACCAGTCAGCCATTCTTCGCCACTACAGCAACCTGAAGGGGTCGCCCCTATCGGGCAAACATGGCGATCTAAAACAGAGTCGTGCCGTTACCGTAGTGCCATGCCATGTGTCAGCTCGACGCACAGCACTTGGGTTTCAGCAGGCTGGCGTCGGACTCAAAATGACTTTTTTCGAGTTTTATTCACTACGTTTCGAACCCGTGGCGATGAGTTGGCATAAGCGAGATTCCAGAGGCTTGACCTTCTTCGGGGAAGTGATGAAAGGGCCACGGTGTCAATGAAGACTGATAGGCGCATTGTGTCGGGTTGACGCTGAGGCGTAGGTTGCGTTTAGAGCGACCTGGTCAACACGCTGATACGACAGCAACAACAAAGTCAGCGGGACAACTGTTCCATGGCCCCAACGGCCGACAACACGTAATCACGAAAACCACGAAGGAAGAGCAGAAGCCGCGAAGGACTTGTTCCGTTCAATTCAGTGTTTTCCCGCTAGGTGCCGTCCGTTTGTTGGAGTTGTGAATAGGCATTGACAGCTTAGGACACGAAGCTCGGATTTGTAGTTGACAAAGCATGTTAACGAGGATTTACGCATGATACAAGCTTCTTTGCGAGCTAATAAAGCAGCCATTTGTTTGTGTGAGACGTTTACTTGTAGACTATACTTTGTTTCATACTTATACCCCTGTTACAGGGGCACACTTAACTGCTATTACGCTAAGCTACAGTTAGCGCACAATACTTGCCGACAACGTTCTGCGGCTATGCAGTCAGAGCTGTGGGCGAACGTACGCTTGAGCGTCTTGAGCACCCATCAATGCGGTAAAAGCGCTCTTTTCACTTCTTTTGAAATAGCTGTCCGAGAGTATAGTGCGGTATCGGTGGTGCCGCGTAACAGCAGTTAAGGTTGAGTTAACCGCGGTTAAGTGTGCCTTCGCCGTCAAAGCTGCTGGCGCGAGCATGGAGTTTGATGTCGCAGATTATTTGCACGTGTTCTCGCGCGAACCAAACCATAAATAAAGCCATGAGCTCGCGCCGGTAGCTTTGACAGCGTTGTAAACTAAGTATGAAACGGAGACGGGGGATCGGTGGCCGGGCGTAGCTCAGATTCCATTTTCGGACACCGAGCTGAACGGACGTGGAATGTCTAGTTGTACAGGAGCGGCTTCAGCGGGCCTCACGAGCCATGGTAATAGGTTTGAGGAAGAGTCACAGGATTACACCACTATGTTCACTTCACTGGCAAAAGGGTCAGTCGCTTTAAATACTGTCGTGAAAAAATGCAGTCTGAGTTGTGACATTAAGCAATGCAAAACGCACGCTTAAGGTAACAACTCAGACTGCGTGTTTTGGTCTAAACATATGTTTCGGCATCGGCTTTCGCTGAACTGCCTCTATAAGTTGCGGTGATTAGCTCTCCGAGTGTTGCGAGGGAAAGTAGACGCAGGGGCTTTTTTTTAGAATGTAGCTAAATTTACGGAGATAATTTATCTTCTCAATTTAATGGGTCAATTTATCCGCTAAATTTAGCGGGAACGTTTGTTCAATAACAGCAGGCCACGTTCCTATACGTACAAGGAGGTTAGAAGGGTAGGAGGGGGCATGACGTCAGCCGCCTAGGCCCCAACAAGCCAAGCTCCCTTGTCGCCTCGCCTCTTTCTCACCATTCCTCCTTACCCTCCTCACTTATCGGGCCAACGTGACCACAACACGTAACCGTCGCGTGGTTGATGGTTGCGGGTAGCAGGGAGCGTGGTGCTGGCGGGTTTCATTTATCAGTCATCGCAGCTAGAAACTGTGGCCCGCGCCCAGCCTACCGATTCTACGCCTGCTGCGCTTCGTTATGTACCCTCAATGACAAAGTAAATTAATTTTGTTTTCTACAGACCGTTACCAACCTGAAAACAATAGTATTCAACGTGGAACTTCAGCGATGTAACTATTCCCTGTTGGCGTGTTTTGGGTAATGTACCGCGCATCTGCGGGGAGCATTCTTTTTTACTCATGGCCACTAATTACTACAATAGCCAAAGCAAAAATAAATTATATACACACATGACTGCGTAACTATGTCGACCCGACAGGTTGAAATAATGCTTAGGCAATTTCACAGCGATGATTTTCGAGCCCAACTGTAACTTTGATAGCTGCGCACTCATCGCTCTTATGTTATATCATGCTACAATACGTTTGGTTTTCTTTTTTCGTTGCGGCCGCTAGGCGGTCGTCCACTGGGGCATTTTATTGCTGTCGTGACAATTTGAACCTGCTCAACTTGACTCGAGGTTGGGAGATGTTTTATTGCCTATTGGAAGCGCACGGAATACACCACGCTCCACTTCGATGGGGTCCAGCCACCGCCGCGACCGACGGCCGAAATGCATCGTTTCCGCAGTTCGACGACCGTCGGAAATCTAAGAGAATTGTTGATCGATTCCTGTTATCGTTAAACTATAGTAATGCGCCAAGGGCTTACCTGTGAAAGGTAACCCCCGCTGAAGAAAAGTCAGTCCGATTGCGGCAACTGACCACGTTGCAAGCGCCCATCCCGTAGCCGGAGGAAATTAGCGTCCCGGCGACGCCAGGGTTTGGTTTTTTTCGTTGCGATTAAGGCGATTGCCCTGATCGTCCCGTGTACCAGCAGCGGTGTGTCGTCTGCTCGCGATCCGCCTCAATCGCTTGCTTGCTTGCTTGCTTCACGTCTAGCCTTCGATCTGAAAAAACCTACCGGACGGAGCGCGCGCAAGCCTGCAAGGAATTCTACAAACAACCATCCATCTCGCACGTGACATGTCATTCGCACCAATCACCAGAGAGATCTACGGTCACGTTGGCTGCGAAATCATTTAACTTTTTATGACTAGGCTCCACAAATATTGCGACGTATCCCCTCCTAGTATTTATAACCTCCTTGTATACGTAGGACGCCTCGAAATCCGCTGCGTTGTACTGCGCAAGCGCAGAACCGCTGCGTACGTGTCACGTGCGACACGCTTAGCTGCTCGGCGGCACGGTGTGCTCGGAGGGCACGCAAAGCGTTGGGGGTCCTAATTTGAAACTCTCCATAACAACGGTAGACACACTGCTTGTGCATCATGCAAAAAAGTCACGGAGTTCTCCGCAAACAAGATGACAGAACTATCCGCGGAGATCTTCTCGTGCATGTTCCAGGTACAGATATATGCTTGGAACATGTCCGCAGTCAGGGTTTTGCACGACCGACTTGAAAGAACCGCCATACAAAGAAGGAACACGTCTCAGATAGTATGTGCAGACTGTCCCTTTATATGATGCATAGGCAGAGCGCAATCGCGGCCATAAAACCAATCCCCCCCCCCCCTCCAAAAAAAAAAAAAAGCCACCACTCTTGACCCAGCACGTGTAATAATCCTCAGCGAATAGTTTCTCGCCCTGACGGTCGCAGAGAGCCAGCAGCAATAAGACCAAAACGAGAGAGTTACACCGCAGGCAGAAGCGAAAGCGAACGAATGGACAACCAAACCGGATCACACCGCCGTCAAAGTGTTCCCCAGGGTATGCTCAAGCCGAGAAGGGTACGCGTGAGCCGAAATTCGCCGCGCAGACGCCATATACGCCGTCCACCGCTAAGCTGAGAGTACGGTGGACGCTATGTGCTCGTTGGACCGGTCATGCCTATCTTTCGCCGCGTTATCGCGCTCCCGCCCGTATACCCGCGCGCGGAGAGGGCCGTGTCAGGTGATGAAAGGGAGGCGGCTGATTGGTCCGGCGGGCGCGTGTCTCCCATCCCACTCGTCTAAGGGGTGACGGAGTATTCCCTCCTTAGTCTTTTGCTGTCGTCTTGTTCGCTGCCTGTCTCCTGTCCGTTTTCCCACGCTCCTCGTAATTTCCTCTACTGTTTGCAGCACGTGCTCCAAGAGAGTTTTAGTAGATCGTTTTCAAAGGCCCGCTACCGCTAAAGGTGCGCGCTTCGGAGCATGCATCGAAGGGGTAGCGCGAGCTCCCGCTACAAATAGCGTGGCCCGAAAACACAATCTACTAAAACTCTCTACTGATATTTACCGGGTATTGCGAAAGGTGCAGTTCTCAGACAGAGTGTGATTTTAGCCAAAAAAAATACCACACAACGGCGTCATTTTTTTTTTTTTTTAGAAATCTGAAGCGTCTAGTTTTTATTCCGTGAAGAACTTGGGGTAAGCCAATAGCTGCAATGTACGGAGGAATGACGAGATTAAATTTTGTTTAGGCCCGAAAAGAAACAGTCGGCGATTGATATTGAGCATGGTAAAACGTCATTCACCGACACTGAGCACGATAAAACATCATTCACCGACATTGAGCATGATAAAACGTCGTTCACAGACACTGAGTATGTTAAAACATCATTCACCGACATTGATCATGGTGAAACGTCACTCACCGACATTGAGCACGGTAAAACCTCATTCACCAGCAATGATCATGGTAAAACGTCATTCACCAATAGTAAGCATGGTAAAACATCATTCAGCGAGATTTAGCATGATAAAACGTCGTCTACCGACAGTGCTCAAGATAAAACATCATTAAAGGGGCGATGCACTGGTATTTGTATTTTGCGCAAAAACCGCTTAGAACGAATCCCTGACGTTAATGATCTGTGAAATACCCGTTCGTTATCACCACATGCAATCCAAGTCGCAGAAAAAATAAAGAAAAACGAGCAGCATTCACCCCCTAAACTCACAGCCAGAACAAGCGGCCCCGTGATCTGGAACCGATTATATGCCGCCAATGTTGATCATAGCCATGCGCTGGAATCGGCAAGGCACAGGACACGCGCTGAGTTCCAGACATTGTTATGGTTCGGCTGTTGTCGTCATTGCACCGATTGGACACAGGACACTACCCGAATGCTTCTCGAGCTATCGATTATCACGAGCCCAAATCGAGTGTCACGCCATGCTCGGGTCCAATATATGAGCCATATTCAAATATCGTCACTGGGCGGTACTGCTACCGCCCAGCTACGTCATCAGGTTTTTCCAAGGAGAAATTGTATGAAAACACTCGGTTTTGTCCTCGAAATCACAACACAACAAAAGTGTTTCTTGGTCAGTGGCGTTGCCTGCGAGTATCCTTGAGTCCCACTAGCGCCAGTAAGCTCGTGTAAAGTGAAAAACATTCCAATTGAATATCGTTGCACCACCCCCTTAACCGACAGTGCGCAATGTAAAAGTCATTAACCCATATTGAGCATGGTAAAACGTCATTCACCGACATTGAGCATGGTAAAACGTCATTCATGGGCATTGAGCATGGTAAAATGTAATTCATCGATATCGAGCAGGGTAAAACGTAGTTGCAGCGATTGGTTTTCCGAAGTGTCATGCGGGAATGTAGACGCCCCAGATTTTTTCGTTTTAGTGTTCAGCCACTGGCACGTTAGGAAACGCAGAGAGTGACGAATCCCCAGCATTTCAATATCGCTTGGCAGCCAATGAGGGTGTAGCATTAGACGATAGGAACGCCGAAGACCGAATCATTAAAAGAGCGGTGCAACGACATTCAATTTTAATTTTTTTTTCACTTTACACGAGCTTACTGGCACTAGTGGGACTCAAGGATACTCGCACGCAACGCCACTGGCCAAGAAACTCCTTTGTTGCGATGTTATTTCAAAGACAAAAGCGAGCGTTTTCATTCAACCTATCCTTTGTAAAATTCGATGACGTAACGTGGGGATCACAGTACCAATGACAGTACACCCCAATGACGATGTTTGAAGGCGGTTCATAGACTGGACCCGAGCATTGCGTGGGCACTAGATTTGGGCTCGTGATAATTACTAGCTCTAGAAGCATTCGGGTAGTGACCCGTGTCCAATCGCCGCAATGACGACAATACCCGAGCCATAACAATGTCTGGAACTCAGCGCGTGTCCTGTGCTTTGCCAACCCCAGCGCGTGGCTATGATCAACATTGGTGGCATATAATCGGCTCCAGATCACGTGGCCGCTTGTTCTGGCTGCGAGTTGAGGGGGTGAACGCTGCTAGTTTTTCTTTGATTTTTTCTGGGACTCCTCTTGCGTGGGGTGAAAAACGAACGTGTGTTTCATAGGTCATTAACGACAGGATTCGTTCTAAGCGGTATTTGCGCAAAGTACAAAAATTGTTGCATCGCCCCTTTAAGCAAGGTATGTGAACATAATTTTCCCCTTTCTGCGTTTCTTAAGTTGCCAGTGACTCCAGCGGACCGAACTGAGAGTGGTACATAAATGATTAAAAAAAAAGGTGAGTGGGTTCCTCTTTATTTTATCTGCTGCAGTCTCATTCATGCCAATGCCGATAACATCGGTTAAAACAGGCCTTTTCCGAAAGTCAGTCTGCCCCGCCTATGCAGGGCCAATGCCGACGCTCTAATGGCGGCACTACACAGCTTCTTTACACCAGAATAAAGCGAACGTCCTCAAAAGCAGAAAGCAGAAAGAGGAAAAGATGTTGGTCTTTTTAAGTCACCTTCGATTGACGAAGTCGGGTGTGCTTGATTTAGTCGAGCTTGACCTCCTATTACCGTCATTAAACCGGGAATATTGGAGATTTGGGGGCTGCCACATGAAAGCTCGACGAAGCCCTTCGGCAAAAACGACGCGAAACCTTCGACTTCTACTATTTTGTTGGTTTTCGACGCCCTTATAACCGTCTAGACTTCGAACTGCCTCCACGTTTTGAAGGACGACCACCTGGCACTCCGTGCTGCCCTCGAGTGACCTTCAAATCACGAAAGGCTCGTTTTGGAGAGTGCGATATCATTCGGCTGCTGGCGCATGAGGTACATGCGCACGTCCGAAATGGACGTCAGCGCCAATGACGTCACTACCCTAGGTATTACGGCTGGACAGCGGCCTCCGGACTACTGACGTCCAACGCGTCTCATTGCGATGCCATTCTGTCTGCTCGGACAAGTGGTTTGCATCATTATTCGGCACCCAAGTCGTGAGCATGGAGGAAACTCCCGACGGTGAAGGGGCTTTTAACCTAGTACAACAATGACTCAGGGAAAGAGTTGTGTCAGGAGCTCCGAAAGCAGCGGTTTCCTTTCCAGCGATGACACAGTCATCGTATCAAAAAAGACAGCAGATGGATTCACTTTAGTATTTACCCCAACAAGGGAAGACGAAACGTTCTCATCACTCAATGAACTCAAGGTGTCCCTGGCTATGGAGTAGACGTGCCCGGGAGGCCTACATCAAGTAAGATATAATGTGAGACTCAATTGCGTTCCTGTCGACATGCGCAATGAAGAAGCCGGCAAGGCGCTGCTGAAGACTTCTACACTCTGTTACATATCGGTGAAGCCCTACGCTCCTATATTAGGGTCTGCGATTAACAGAATCATCAGGAATGTTGACAAAGAACTTAGCAACGACACAACTGCAGCACACACCCAATGAGACATCGCCGTCAAAAACGTCAAACTGCTTGGATAGTCTATAGCCTTAAAAATAATGTTCAGGGGGAACTCGCTTCCCGGCTACATTAATTTGGGACACATCCTCCAATCCGTCCGATACAGTGCCTCAGCTGCTATGGCTATAGGCACAAGATCTCGTTTAAGCGTGCCCAGGCATATAGTCGCCTTGCAGAGACACACGCTCGACAGACAATGAATGCCACTCACAAACTAAAGTTCGTTAAATGTCGAGATAACAACGAGGGAACAGCACGCTCCTGCCCGAAATTACAACATGTGCGGGAAATTCGTGCCTACTCAAAACACCATTCGGTGAAACTTAAAGCCGCAACATCTGCCATGGACTATAAGCAGACATTTCCCAAACTTGAGCTCACTGAAGTCACCAACGCCTCTGGGGATGACCCAGTCAGCCTAGAAAGTGAAATAACTGGTGAGGGCAAGGAGGCAGATCCCAGAAAGAAGGTCTTTAAATTATCGCTTTCCTAAGTTTCCGTCGTAAAAAAGAAGGCCCAAGAAAAAAAATCCGTAGAGAGAGTCAACAAAATTCATCATCGAACGATGTTGAGAAATCTAAAAATGTCCCAGCGTTGAAGAAAACAAACAAAAAAACGCACGTTCGTTCACCGCCTCAAAGCAGACCAACTGTGATGCCACCAGTTAATCGAGGAGAAGAAGAAGAAGCAGGCTTGCAAATGCCAGGTTTTATGGGTGCCTTATCAGGGCTGCCGTCGGCGTTGCTCTCACAGTGCTACCAACGATAAGACATCATGGTGACCCGCGCTCATAGCTAGGCATAATCCATGCAGTGCGTCCGCTAATTCACGGAGGCTAGAAGCATGCCCTCGTGGAACCATAATACTACCGCCAATGCAACTTCACTGATGCACCCAAGGCAGGCGGACCGCGTAGACTAGGGAAAAAGAATCGTTTAATTTTACCTTCAATCTTCCAGTGGAACGTTCGTGGGTTTCGAAGACGTCTCCCGGACCTCCAACAGCATATGTCACATCATTCTATTGACGTTTTAACCACCCAAAAACCTATGGCATGACCTGAAAATTTTCAACTCTATTTTTACGTTATTCATCACAGCACGCCAGTGAGGAAGGGTGGACGCTCTGGGGCGGTATTGCTCGTGTCTACAAGCCCACAGCATAAACCCATGGACCTTTCAGAATACACTACAGATAAAACAGAATTTGTAGCCGCCACCGTTAGTGTCAACGGTGAAAACTTTAATTTCATGTCTGCATACGTCGCCCTTGGTCCAACCAATAGGGACGCAGGGGACCTGCGTCGGATAGCTTGTAAGTGTCCAAGTCACTTGGTCCTAGTAATGATTTTAATGCGCACAACTCCGTGAGGGGGGACAAACGAACTACCGCAAGAGGGAGGGCGCTTGAGTTAGTGCCATCTTTACTTCGCGTTGAGAACTTAAACGACGGCACGGGAACATATGTTCATCAGGATGTCGCCGACAGCGTGCTTGAACCGGCATTCATCTTACCGGACGTAGCGGCAATCTGGACCGCACAACAAGACTCATGGGGCAGTGATCACGTTCCTGTCACCATTGCTTCTCCACATGAAACAAAAGCGAAGCAAAAGTGGTGCCGAGTCACGAAATAGGGTATATATTAGAAACGCCTTGATAATGCACTCGCAGCAGGCCCTCCAGAAGACCCAGTCACAGCGATTGCGAAAGTTCTAAGACTTTCGACAAAGAAGATAAAAGTTCCGGTATGGAGACCCGTAACAAATCTAGGGTATCTAAATTTCGCGCTGCACGCCGAAGGGTGCGGCGAAGCGCCCGCAAGAAAAATGACACGAGGGGCTGGAACACCCACCATAAAATTGATGCGAAGTTCAGAAGACATACACCGCGTCTTCGGTGCATGCAATGGGGACAACTCTGAGCCTCTTTCCTTTCTCTGGGCGGTCTTTCTAAGACATGGAGTATAGCAAACGGCCTGTCGGCCGCGAAGCAGATACAACGTCCCGTTTCCGGATTCGCGATCGCACTTCAGAAGCACCTTGCAGGAGAGAGTAGAGTTGCTCGCCGGCAAATTCTCTAGGGAAATCCCAGCAGGAACGTAGGCAGGGGGGGGGGGGGGGTGTTCAGGTGTCAGAACACCCGCCAAAATATTGATTTATTATATATATATTGTTCAGCACCTTGAAGCACCACTCGAAAAAATTCTCTGGCTACGCCACTGAATCCCAGCACCCAAGGCCTACCAGGAACCAAGCTGTCGTCCGTCCTCTACCGGATTCCTGACGCAACTTGACACTGATTTCACACTAATGAAACTTTAACACACTCTGTGGAAGTGCACGAACCGTAGCACTCCCGGACTTGATGGTGTGACGTACCAAGCACTACGCAACATTGGTGACAAGTACGTTCCCATTTTTTTAGAGACGCTGAATGGGTAGGGCGCACCTCGGAGCTCCCAGCAGCTTGGAAGGTTTCTTAAATAATCCCAGTCACCAAACCTGAAAAACCACACTCAGATTTGTCTTCGTATAGGCCAATATCCTTTGACAAGTTTTGTGGGAAAACTCCTTTCACGTCTTGTCCCCCGTTGCCTCACATGGCGGCTTGACACCAACAAGGCGCTCCCAAACCAACTCTCTGTCTTTCAAGGTAATCGTTCTACGGCTGACGCCATAGGAGAAGTGGCAAGCTCGTTCAAAAAAGCTAAGGCTAAAAAAAAAAGAAAAAAAACACGATAGACTGCGCATTCCTTGACATTCGCAAAGCATTTGATACTCTACCTTATACCACCATCCTCCACCAACTATACGTGTTCGGCTTAGCAGGTAGGCGTATGAGTATATATACGCGTTACTTGAAAACAAAACTTTCGCGCTCGCTAACCGGGGAGTTACATACACCACTAGAGTAACGCAAGGGTTACCACACGGAAACGTAATAAATCGGTTTCTATTTAACCTGGCAATGGCATCCCTTCTTTCTGCACTTCCTCCAGTTAAACATCCGCTTGCTCCGAGGACAAACATCGCGATCTATGCTCATGACGTCGCGATCTGGGCAGTCGGTCACAAAACACAGATGTCAGGTCAGACCCGTCAGTTCGAACTGGACGAAGCGGCGACAGAAAGTACGAGTGTGGGACTGGCGTTGTCTGCATTAAAGACTGCTCTGCTCTGCAACAACTCTAGCCAGCGGCAAACACTCAAAATAAAGTTAAATGGTACGGAGATCGAAAGAAGCAGGTCATACGTTTACTTGAGTCTTCTTATCGACGGCCTTGTGACGTGGTGACTAGAGGTAAAACGACTCTTGCCGCAATGCCACCAGCTATTATGCGTTTTCTGTAGTTTCCGGCACATGGCCAACGAGGCCTTCCACCAGATGTTTTGCTCACGCTTTACCGATGTCTCCTGGATTCGAATATGCCCCCTGCGCTTCGCCTAGTCAACATACGGCGGCCCCAAATTGAAGCGCTCAAACGATGTCATCGTGTGGCATTACAGCTCTGTCTGGGCCTCCCACCATACGCTAGAACCATGACAACAATAGCGGAAGTCCACGAATCCCCAGTCTCCCTTCGGCGCGAAAGGGCTGCAGTGCACTCCCTTATTCGTAGGCAGAGAGCCCCATCAGTTCAATATGTTATTTTCAACCTGCTAGCAAGACCATTTTCACTTAAAACTTGTTGTTGGCCTAGTTGGTTCACGATGCAGTCTAGAGGTGTTTTCTTTTTGCGCGACACAAGGAAACAATCACAAGCGAGTAGACACCGACAAGTAAGACCGTCCCTGAGACACGCAAAACGCATTTGTAGGGTGCTGAGAAGTGAGTTGCGGCGGCAGGCCCAGACTTTTTTATGACTACCTTTAAGTTCTGTGTTTGCGCTTGTCCGTGTCTACTCGCTTGTGATTGTTCCCTTGTGTCGCGCAAAAAAAAAAAAAGTCTAGACTGCACCTTGAACCAACTAGGCCAGCAACAAGTTTTAATTGACTACATTTCTTCTACAACGGACCCTTTCTTCAATGTTCCTTATTCTACGTCTCAAGTGAATTCCTTGGTGAGCTACATTGTTTCTTCCACCTGCCGGGCGAGAGTCATCACCCTTTACCTGAGAAGAGGTCTTATACCCCCCGAGATTACGGCACTGTTTGGACAAGTAAGACTGTCCCTGGGACACGCAAAACGCATTTGTAGGGTGCTGAGAAGTGAGTTGTGGCGAGAGGTCAGACTTTTTATGACTATCTTCGAGTTCTCTGTTTGCGCTTGTCCGTGTCTACTCGCTTGTAATTGTTCCCCTCGTGTCGCGCAAAAAAAAAAAAAAAGAAACACCTCTAGATTATTTTTACACTTCGGCCAACTCGCAGCACAATTTGAACGCGACATCGGAGGCCCACTGGTTCACATCCTTATCCTCCCACTTCACTGTGTTAGTTCCCCAATAGACTTGCTCCATTCATTACCATACCTTCCCACGAAAATATATGTGCACCCGGTAGTCGCTTCCACCGCCATGGATATGGCCCTCGAAATGGAATATGATGGACACATCGAAGTCTACACTGATGAGTCAGTAGACAACAAAAAGACTGCGAATGCTGTTTACGTGATTCTGGAACTCGCAACAGAAAAATCTGTTGTTCTGAATATTGAAACGTCATCTATTCAACTGGTAGAGGCTCTACAAGCAAGACCGGCGGTTGAAACAGCCGTTATTCTTACGGACTCCTGTAGTGCTCTTCAACACATGACCGACATCGAAAGCGCCTTTCTGATAACATAGGAAACCTTAAAACTTGCGACAAAGCTAAAATACGACGGTTGAAATGGTTTCAATTGGTTCCTTACCACTGCGCAATCGTTGGAAATGAACCTTAGCCACAAGGGGTCACATGCTACCAACCGCTACACATGACCTCCGGCGTTTTTATAAAGGACATCTTCTGAATGCACAGACAAACCGGAAACACCACCCAGACCCTGAAGCAGCCCGGGAAAAAAATACAATACCGGTGCCAGACTCTAACCTAACCCGAAGAGGACGCGACGCTGTTACACCGGCTGCGTACCAATAGTGATGTCCCCCAGAAGAACCCACGCTGCTTCGGGAGGAGTGATCGCAGAAGTGATCCCAACTGTGCTGTGTTGCTGAGATCAGGAAGGGGACTTGGACCATGTATTCTGGCACTGTCCAGTGTACAGCGATGCTCGAAGGACATTTCTGGCGCGTATCCAAGCCTCCGGCACCCAAGGATCTATCACTCGAGAATTAATCTTCCCCAAAAGTAGCAGGCAACGGGCACACACGATTTTCAAAGAAATGCTTGATTTCACCCACGAAACAGGCCTGGCAGCCGGGCTATAACTTTGCGCACTAGCTTAAGGATTCTGCGACCTACCTAACTTGCAGAAACCGTATGACGCTGGTAAGAGACCGTTGATAACCGCCCAGCTGAAAGCCACTCTCTGAGGCACCGCCGCTTAGCCGCGGTGCGCATGTGTACAAAGCCCCCCCCCCCCCCCCCCCCCCCCCCTTTATTAGCGATTTTCCCATCTGTTTCGATTGCTACCTTCCGCACATGCGGCAAAACTATTCTAACAAACCCTTTTCTTCCCACATCTTTTACTCTCTCTCTCTCTTGCCCATGCGAGCTCCTCCCCTGTGCTGGAGGATAATATTAGGTATGGGCAATAAACCCCTTTCCAGCTTTATACATCACCCCCCCCCCCCCCCCCCGGCCCCCTTGGGGCTGCCACAAGATGACTCTGACTTTTGCAAAGTGTCTATTGGTTCCAGCTCATGGTGGAGTTGGCATAAATGTGTTTTTTTTTTTAATTGTGATTAAAATACACACAAATTGCTCTGAATGACGATACTAGTTTCAAAAAGACGCCGGGAGGAAATTTAAGTAAACTCTTCACCACTGTTAGCGTGAACAAACGGTTGCACGGAATTTCAATTTGCTTCTTATAATAGACCCTTTCCGAAATTCAATGCCATCTGGTGGTTTGTAAGGCAGTTTAGGTTTTGCCATATCAATAGCGGAAATGAACTTTTATCGGAACCGTCACTTTCGCAAGTCAATGGCACGCGAGGAATTGTTCAGTGTGAGTTCTTTCTCGATCACTTTCAGTTCGATGGTGACCAAGAACCTGCATTCAGAACAAAGCTCCAACCCACTCAGATGCCTCTAGAAAATTCTATACACAAAAGTGCTTTAAAGCCGATTGCGTGCCGCCCACAGATTAACTGAATCTGAGTTATTAGAAATAAACGCTTACGTAGCACTTGTGTTCCATTCCTACGTCGCGTCGTACTGACCCCCCGAATGTACAGGCCTCGCAAGATCCGCTTAGGAGCATCTTCAACGTCTTCCTTTATCAGTCACTAGAAGGCCGCCATTGGTATGGCACAGATGCCGTTCGACAGATGATGATAGTGATCAAAGTGGCCAGACTGAATTTCGGAAAGGGTCTATTGAAAGTTCGTCACCAAAACGTCCGATAACACTTACGCACTTCTTATGATTTGTGAATGCGAAGGCATGAATGTCGTTCTTCCGCTGCTTTAGCTCATCTGCGGCGTAGTGGCGTGGACGGTCACGTTTCGCCGGCCGACGGACAAGCGCGCGCTCTCGTGGAGTGGCCGTGCCGCGCTGAGCTCGGCCGTTCAGCCTCTCCAGAGTTCGCCCGGGTGGGCTCTGGGGCCGGGCACGCACCGCCGTACCTCTTACCGGGGACCGGGCCACTGCGTGCGTTCCGCCGCCATAAAGAGGGCTTCTCTGAAGGCGTTTTTTGAAACTACGCCACACGAGAGCCAATGGGAGCCTCGTTCCTTGATGGCGCGAGCCAGCCAATGGGAGCCTAACCATCAGATGTCTGCTACAGACGACATTGGGACAGGGGAAGAGGCCGTTTGGCGCGGCTTCAAAGCTGATGACGCCAATTCGCTCCATGGGACAATTAATGCTTTCGCATTAATGTATTAGTGTTGTTGGAAAAGCCCATGTGGCGCCCTAGCCTACGCTTTAAAATTTGATGACCTTCGGTAACCTTTCGATATAGAGTTCGAAAACGCACCTAGGTTGTGGTTGCCCTAACCGTGTTGCGCTGTGTACATAGAGTGCGGCACAGTTAGAATACGCACCTGATACTTTAATTTATTTTTTAATGCCTAGTTTGTATTTATTCAGCAGCCAGACGGCAATAACTACAGTAGTCGTTCACAGCAGTGTTGCGGAATGGGCAGCCCCATTCCATTCCAATTCCCTTAGAGTTTTCGATAATTAAATTCCTTTCAACTCCTAGGAATGGGGACACTGGGCCTATTCCCACTCCTGGAATGGCTGAATCGTTCCATTCCATTCCTCCAATTCCTAAACGTAAAAAAATTGGCACTTGAGAGCTACATTGTGGTGCCGGCATAAGCAGCATAAATCTAACATTATCAAACGCATAGACAATTTCAAAAAACTGCTAAATGCCTAAAAAAAGCCCTGATTATACTAAGCAAAGCGCTGGTGCCACAACGTGTTTGTTTACATTGCACAGCAAACATCGAGAAAGCCCCTTGATATGTCGATGCTTCTTAAGAAGATCGGTCTCGCGACCACGTGGCTCGCAACAAACAGCAAAATTTAAATCCACTCATTTTATTCTTTTTTTTACAAACGTTTTTGTATTTGATTTTTAGGACATACTTGGCCAGGCTTGTTTGTTTCATAAGACCATAAAATTATCCAGTTTCTGCATGGCATCGACAAAGCTGGCTTCACGCCACGATACAATTAACGGGATAATACCGCACCGTTCGAATTGACATTCCCCGTCTCTCCTCAACACCACCGTCCAGCTGACTTCTCGCCACCTCAAACAGGGTCCAGGACAAGGAGCACGAATGCAGACCAGACAGCCGAGACACGCGGAAGCCAAAATCTCAGTAGCAGCTAGCACCCAGTTCTCCTTCTCAGTGGCCTCAGAGCAACGGTCGCGCCTCGTCTGGCGCTGGACTGTCTTTCTGCAGGTCTAGTTAGTTCGGTCACGCAACAAGAGCGGTGATGATAGTCTACTTCACCTTACAATGAACCGCGAGAGACAGAACGAGAGCCATCGAAACCAATCCAGTGCCTTCCGAGTGTCGCGTGATCCTGGGATGCCGCAACGCGCCGTGCATGTTGTCCCGCTCACGGTGCTGGATTGCCTGGCGTGACTCGTAGCGTCCGCAGTGGTCCACCGTAAGGTGAAACAAAGTATGCATAGGCTTTAAATCAAAGAAAAATGAGCGGGAATTCGCTAGCTTGCCTGTAACCCTAAGCCACTTGAATGTAAAACACATAACATAGAAAACAAGCATCGGAACAAAGACCAAGCAAAAGGCGGACTTACACGTAAAAATGCAATATAGAAAAACAAGTATCAGAGCAAAGCGCAAGAGGAGAAGAGAGAAGTGAATCTCGTTTTGTTTTAATGCAGAAGCAAACCCACATTTCGCACTTCAAAGGAACGCGCGCGAATGAACGTGGGAGGCAGCAGGGTTGGCTGCCTGCTAAATAACGCTCCTCGAACTATAACAAAACAATAACTGATCGTCTTTTGTCGGCGTGCGAGTCAACAAGTTATCATAGCTCTGCGAGTTATGAGACGCCCCCGCTCCCAGATCTCAGTCTGTGCGCGCATGTAACCTCCATGCCGTCGAAAAAAAAAAAAAAAGGGAAGACAAGAGGCACGATGAGGAGCCGTGCATGGCGGTTTCATTCTTTCCCCCTCCCTTCGTTTCTTTTGCTTGGTGCTTGGTTCCTTGTTTCGCTTTCGTGTAACGCCAGTGAAGCCCGTCGCCTGCGCGTGCTACTGCGTACAGGCGTACTACTGCGTAAAGGGCGCCACCGCCACCCGCTCCCCCCTCTGGACTTTGCTTTGAAGCTTGTTTTTTTAATTGCTTTTTTTGCGTGCAAGTCTGTTAGGGCTCCACCCGGGCTAGCCGTTTCCCGCTCATTTTATTTCTGAGCAGCTGAATCACTGACTTGCTCAGATTACCAAGTCATAAACCCTAAAAAAATACAAAAAAAGAGATCCGGGCCTATTCTATTTTTTATCCATTCCGGGCGAAAGGCATCTAATTCCATTCCCATTCCATTCCCCGCAAAGTTGCCGCCATTCCATTCCCATTCCATTCCGGGGTCGCGAAAATGCAGAATGATTCCGGAATCATTCCAACTCCGGAGTGGCAACTCCGCAACACTGGTTCACAGAGTGAAAAGGAGAGCAGGGTATTTCAGCTTTGCCGCCTCCAGTGAAAGCTTCCTATCTTCCATAACACCGGGACATTTTGTGGGCTTCGAGCGGGTGAGCGTGTTGGAGGCTGGACGGCACTAATATCGCTGTTCAGCCGCAAGCATTTAAAATGGCATTTATTTCGAAATATTTTGGGCTTGCGGCAACTCAGCTCACGTTCCCGACTCTGCGCAAGCTACTCGACATGTGCATATATCGCATATAATGCAAATAGCGCATGAATATAACGAATATAACTTCAGTGGTAAACATTTTGGCGAAATAATGCTACCTTGTAAATGCCATACTATTTTTTTCATGTGTGACCCTCGCCAATTTGATTTCATGTTCTCATTGTTGCCACGGGGTCTGTTTTTATACGAAGCAAAAACGACAAACCGTATTTTTTTCTCAAAACATGTTTACTTTATGGAAGAAAGCGTAAGAGATTACGCGTCGGTTTATTCCAGGTGTAGCAATCAGGTGTCAGTACAAATTTTTCGTAAGGTGACACCCTGATTGCGTTACGGCACCAACTCAAAAGTGCACTTATGAATTGCAAATCGCCACATTATCACTAAGTCATGGCTAATAATGGGTTTCTGATGAACGTGTGACATAATAGGGAACGTCACAGTAACGAAGGTTGCTTTAATTGAATTGCCTCCTACACATATTATAGCAACATTCCGTTCCTTAAAGCTCTTTTATATCGTACTCCCCCTTTTTAACCGTAGCGCTATTTCTGCCATCCTATAGCATCTTCGTAAGTTGGAATTTTAGGGGGAGCTTAAGATGAATCGCTTGGGGTTAAAACTTTGAGACGCAGCGAGGAAGAAAAGAGCCGACCTCTAGGCTTGTGTCAAGAACGGATGCCTGTGGAAGTTTAACTTCATGCCGGTTATTATGTGCGCGCTCGCTTTATGTGTGAAAGTGTGATGTCCTTAATATACGCTCGTGCTGAAGACGGAACATTATTCTGGCTAGCCATTTTGCGAGGAGAACAGCGGGTAAAAAGAAACGCATGTATTGACACCTTTTCTGATAATGGGATGCAAAAGTGCGTGTGTCTGAAATGGTTGAAGACGCGTTTAAGTTTTTTGTATTTGTTCTGAGAACAGCCGGCAGATGTTCCTACATGTTTTCTCGCGAAGGATTTATTAGATGGCTCTGGGAGTAATGACTTGATGGTGCATCCTTTATTTAAACATGTTTCATTTATTTTTCACAAGAACGCATATGTTTCGTTAAGCACCAAAGCATTCCCTAGAGACGTTGACTTTTGCCTAATGTATATTACTTAAAGCCTCTCTTTTTTCTTTCTTTTTGCTAGACTCGGGAGGGTATACGCTAGCATCAGCACTCCCCCAACGTTTAGAAAACACCGATTAAAAAATTAAAAAAGGAGACAAACAAGAGGACACAAGACGAATCGCCAGTGAATGCTTAATAACGTGGAACGTGGCTTCCGTTGAGCATCTTCGTTTCACTCCATAGACCATATGAGATTGCGTCTTTTACCGCTATGAACTCCGAAGAACGAATCACGAAGCCAGAACCTGATAAGTCATGCCTGGCGTTTCTTATGGATGTCAGTGTCTATAGACCCTTTTCATGGCAAACGCCACCAGGCAGTGCTCCGGCCCTTTACGACCCAGAGAACTTTCGGTTCATATTAATAATAATAAACAAAGTCCACCCTAACACCGCTGCGTAAAATGTCGATGAAATGTTTAACTACCAATTCTTCAGGTGAAAGCCAAAAGAACGAAGAAGCGCGAGATCTGTTAAAATGTTTTGAATATTCTTGTAAACCAAGTCACCTCCTCCAAGACGTTAAATTGCTTAACCAAGGCCCTCGTTAAATCCCCATCTTTGATTTACGTGTAGCAATTATGCTCTCTAGCACTGGTGACATAAGCAAGCTCGACTGGCTTGCCAAGACGGAGCGATCGGAAGTTGTTTGGGAAGCAGGAGGCAGTTCATGTTAGTAAACAGCGAAAGGGTGTATAGATAGTATTAAATTGATCACACCTTTTTCGAGAGCGTTTTATTGAAATAGATACGACGAAAAGCTTAATTATGGCAAACAAAATACATTGCCCCAGCCTGGTACCATCTAAACCCTGAGTACCCTCATGACCGACTTGAACCACGGGGGGCTCACAAGGAACAGAATGATCACGTACATAAGCAATAGGAGGCAATGGCATACTCAAACCCAAAGCCATTCAGAGCGGCATTCTTAAAACGACCGCCTGAGATGGTCAACATGCACAAAACGAACTTGTCCACTCACCAGCACCAGGTAAGTCATTAGAGACCTGACGCATTTGATGGTACCTTGCCGCCACTTCACAGTTTCTCCACGCACTGTTCTCACGAACAAGCGGCAACCCACTGAGAGCACTCTCAGTGCACACCTTCGCCTATCAACGGCACACTTGGTTTTTTTACACCTTTTTCCGCATCGCCATTTTAAAGGGCACTGACACATGAAAATCATATATTTTTTTTTATTGTTTGAAAGCATTGAAAACGATTCCTGGGCATTACCCTTAAAATTCTAAACATGGGAATTTAGTATTTGTGAAGCGAAAAAACGATTCCCAAATGGCCAAATTTGAAGTTCCCGCGCGATCCGCGCCAGTACAGTGACGTCATATTTTGAGGGCTCTTGAGAGTCGACTTTCTTCCGCGCCTCGACTCCGAAACGTATCTAAGCGACCCGAAGCGAGCAGGTGAGAGCAGGAGAAGGGCGCCGGCGTCGTGGGAACCACCGGGAAACCGGTTTCCTGCGTGAGTGCAGTGGTGTCTATAGCTTCGAGCAGACGACGGTGCCCCGGCGGTGTCACAACCGAAACTACAATGCACAGACACCAAACCCAGTTGTTTTGACCATTTGACAATTTCCTTTTCGAAGTCTGAGAGGTCGTCGGGCACCTAAAAAAATGATCACATCTCCACGTGGTGAATGATGTTGATTGGGGCGAAGCACCGGTGGTGCTTGTCTGCGTAGACGCTGAGCCGCAGCATGCCGAGCCTTTCGTTCGTTTTCATCCATGTCAGAAAGAGAATAAGTGCTATGGAATGTGGTTATATACGCATTTGAGCATTTGACTGCAGCGCCCTCTTGTCTATAAATGTTGAGCCAATGCATGCAAAGTTTAACGCGATTATGTACACATTTGACCGCAGTGCCCTCTCCTGTATAGACGTTGAGTGGCTACGTGCAACGTCTCATCCATGACATCCCCAGCTCTTGAGTTACCACCACATCCAGAGCCGCCTACTCGTCCCGAAGTCGTGGCCGAGTGGTTAAGGCGATGGACTAGAAATCCATTGGGGTCTACCCGCACAGGTTCGAATTCTGTCAACTACGCAAACATCTTTTTTTATCATTTTTTTTTTTTGCTCTACACGAGCACGTGAGCACGTGAGCTCACGAGCACGATCACGAGCACCAGAAAGATCGATGTGAGCACTGACGCTGGACGGATAAGACTAGACCCTAAGGAGCTTCGCCCCTTAAGGCTGCGGTCCACGGCAGCCATCTTGAACAAGGCGTTAGTTCAACCAATAGATGGCGACACGCACCCGTGGGGTGGCCGAAACATTGGTTCACAGTGGGATGGCTCGAGCACCATCACGTTCCCCTCGTGGCCTTGCTCGCGCCGCTGCCAGCTGTGCTCAGCCCAGCAAACGGATGTATGCGGAGATGCGGTTGGGTGGTTGTAACGGGCTTTCGCAACAAATCTTACCAAGAAGGAATCAAATGTTGATTGACGTGTCAATATTCTATCAATGAAAATTTCCTCTGCAGGAATGCACGCTCAGTAGACTCAATCTTCCAAGACACCAGTGGAAGCGGACGGGAAGTCGCGATTTACGGTGCTTACCTCACCATTTTAACGACGACTAAAATAACGTCACGAAATATTGTGTTTCACGGGGTCCGGAAGATGTCGTAAAGGTTGTTACATTATAGTTCCCAGAAAACAAACGCCGTTTCAATATTTTCGGAAGTACCGACACACATTATGTTGTAAGTACAGCTTAGGAGGAATATGATAAAAACCCATCAGAAGAAATAGGAAGACGTTTATTTGCAATGATGACGCTATGAATGAACGGCGTTTAGCGACGGCAAGTTATGAGCGTTCGGGAATTTATAAGTTCACGTGATTGCTAACTATGGACATGCGTTTTCGTCGGGAGATGGTGTCGCGGTGATGACCTGATATCGGACGACTCGTGGCAGACGAACAAGCAAGTTTTTTTCTCAGCGAATGGTAAGTGTCCAGTGTCAAGCACAACACGTGGCTACCGACGTTGTCGACGTTTCGAACACTTACCGCTTTCGACAAACGTCCTGGCACCTGGGCTAACTTTCTGGAAAGACTCGAAGTCTTCCTTGAGTCCAACGCCATCATGAACAGTAACTGAAAACGATCCACTATTCAATCGGTGGGCGGCGAAACGTATCCGCATCTGCGGAGTCATGGACGATGCGTACTCTAAGTGGCTGGAAGTTTACACCCGAGACAACACTTGGACATCCCTGGGATGTCCTCAGGACAGCCTTTTGAGGACATTATGATGTCCTGAGGATGTCCTCAAATGATCCTGGAAATATCCTAAAAACGTCCTATTGTCCGGCCTCAGGACATCCTCAGAACGTCCTCAGGAGGGCAGCCAAGGATTTTTCTAGTACATTTTTAGGACAATGCACTGCAGGTGCAGCTGTTCACTGAGCTGTTAGGATGCTTTCATTTTTATTGTTTCTAGGTTTTCTCCAATTGGATTTTGAACCTGAAGATGCCTGCAAGAGCTGCCTGCAGGAAAAAGAATGCTTTGTTGTGCACTATTTTAAAGTTAAATTCACACACAAATTCTAGATCACTAGTCAGTGAGAGGCTAAAAACATAGGGCAAGGGAAAGGAGGAAGCAAGCTGGTGGAATGCTGAAGAGGAGAGAAGAAAACCTTAGTAAAGTAGTTAGTTGGGCGAGTTGGTAATGATTGAACATGTTTAAAATTGCGCACAAACAGAGAGGAACAGAGAAGAGGGAAGAAAGAAGAGACAAGCGCAAACTCACAACTCGATGTATTGAGTAAGAAAAAAGAGCAGAACAACCGAGGGCTGTTTTTTTTTCTACCTTCAATGCACCGAGTTGTGAGTTTCCGCTTGTCTCTTCTCTCTTCCCCCTTCTCTGTTCCTTTCTGTTTGTGCTCAATTTTAACCATGTTCGAAGAAAACCTCTCCCCTCCAGCATCCTGTCGGTTTTCTCCTCTGCGTATTTCTTTGCGCTATGTTCTTAGCCTGTAACTATGAGCATGATCGTGCCATTCATTATCGCAAACAAAGGTAACTGTTCAAGAAATACTTTATTGCAGAACAAATGTTATACATGACTTTTTTCAACGTCTGCACCAGACGTGCAGTCTGGCTTCGCATCTTGGCCAGCACTAGTCCAAATAGTCCGCGGGATCTGCAGAAAAAAAATCAATTACATAGGCATTAATAATAAAAACAGGTAATGTGAGAAACTTACCATCATGTCGAACACCTCCGGCCTTTGACTGCAGCTTTTTCAGTTTCTCTCCAGCGTGGCGCAGCCATACTTTGATGATGGTCTCCACGTCAGCTCTGTTTGCGCAGTCAACATTTGATTTCACTGCACCTAAAACATTGATTTGTGATGACAGTCACAGCAGAAAGCTAAGATGGTCTAGAAACAAATCACAATTAATGCTCGTGCGAGGAAGATACCCTTGCTACCGAGTCTACTTTCGCACAGTTGAAAAGCTCGAAGCATTCGTTTTCGCGCCGGCATCTTTCCCGTCAAAATTGCCGTTCATTGCTTTCCGCCATTTAGAAGAGTTCATTTAAAAACACACTAACCTTTGTCTCCTGCCTCGCATTGCTGCCATCATCAATTTGGATGGAACAGCGCGGATATAGAGACTCGCAGCGCTGACTAACATCTCAGTGATATATAATTTCTTCTTCCTCAAATCGACATCATCATCTTCTCCTTCGCCGTTAATGAGAACATTTTAAACTTTTAAGCACAAGAAACAAAATAGCCAATAAACATTAATAAGTAAGTAATAAATAAATAAATGACAGCTAAAAGTAAATAAAACTAAGAAAATTAAAAAAATAAAAATAAAGTTAAAAATATTTTTAGAAAATAAATTACAATTAAAAAATTAAACTTAAAAAATTATTTCTTTTAATTTTTTAAGTTTTATTTCTTTTTAGTTGCCATTTATTTATTTATTTAATATTTATTTATTAATGTTTATTGGCTATTTGGTTTCTGGTGTTTAAAAATTTTAAATGTTGGAGAAGATGACGATATGAGGAAGAAGAAATATATGACTGAGTTGTTAATCAGCGCTGCGAGTTTGTTTCCTTCTTGTGTGCCTGTGAGTGTGACTGTATCCGCGCTGCTCCATCCAAACATGAATTACCATCTAGCCCACTGATCTCTATGACAATTGCTGGATCGCGCTTCCCCGCTTGTTCGCTGCAGCGCAAGTGAAGCCACCGGGCTTCACTCGCTTGGGATACGATTTGCCGTTTTTGCTAGCCTTTGCTGCGGTTTTCCAGCGTGCTGACGACACGTTTTCTACTCGTTCGTCGTCATTCGCCGAAGAAGTTTTTTGAAGACTCTGTGTATTGTTGAGACTTGCCGTTGTGAACACGTGGAAAATTTTACGAAAGTGCAGTGTCGCAGGAAAAAGGCACAACGCGTCGAAAGGAAGGGCTGGCGGCGTGTTCAAAGCTTCCTTGGCACGCCGAAGTGCCGTGTCTCTGTTCCTTCGCACGCTTGGATACCGACCAAGAACCGACGCCGTGTGTATGTGTTCACGACACTTGGCCATATTGTGGCTTAAAATCATGGTTGCCGGTTACCTGAAGCTTTATCTAAAATCACAGGAAACGCTTTTCCGTACCCCACAAATGTTTAAACAACCCGCGACAGAGCATTGTAATATTGCATAAGCTTCCTAGCACCGCATCTAATGCTGAGGAAGTCGTACCTTTGGATCATGACGATCGGCAGTTGCGTTTGCTCTGAACAAGACCCAAAATGGCGGCGCCCAAAACAATTTTGGGGAACGGAATGCCGATACTTTAAAGCTCATTTAGTGACTCTAGACATGAAGTGAACTCGGGTGTATTATTTTCCTCTTCGTCTTTATTGTTTATTGATTTCAATCATATCGAATAATGAACACATTATATCACGCTACACGTGTGTAAATATTTGTCTTAGATTTATTAATCGAACCCAGTACTTAAACCATTCATTTATCGATAGTAAATCTTCCAATATATTTTTTAAATGTGAAGGTAAAAAGACACGGAGATTGATGATGATACAGACGCCAACGCCGCCGTCGGAAATGTTTTGAACACTAGATATCAGCAGTTTGTCTGCCATCCGCCAGGTAGATCAACAAAACATCCAAACAGTTTTTAATTGTTTTTAAAATTATCTAAGCTCTACACCTATTAAGAAACCAAAGCAAGATCATTGTGAAAATTTAATACATCGCAATGTATATCTATTCCTAACAATACTGCTATTGGATGCCAATAAATTTGTTTGATGTCCAAAAAAGATATGCATCAAAAACAGGTGAGTTTGAAGGGCTCCTGGAGCGTTATGACTTTGAAAATGAAAAAAAAGCCATCGTCCACCTCTTGGGCAACCATTGTAGCTCTAAATGTTATAAAATATTTTATCATAGCTTAATTATTTCCTCAGCGGCATTTGAAGTACCATGACTCGAAGCACAAAAAAGTGCTACGTTTGATATAAAATATCTAAACAAAAAACTTTTACACAATATTACATTTTTTTCTGCATATTACCAATTATAAGCACTATATCTGTAGCTAATTTCATTGCCCTAGCGCTTGTCGTTAAAAACATATTTGTGCTGAAAAATGTCAATTTTAGGGCAATATTTGGAGGGATGAAAAAACAAAGTAGTGCAAATACCAAAAAAGTGTATCGTTACATTCTGCTCCGACATCATTTTAACAAAACTGCTATATTGGAAGCGTGCTATATTTAATGAATCGTTCATAAAACATGAACTAGCGGAGCAAGTGAGGGTCCGCGCCGTCATATTCGCAACGCTACAAACGTGCATCAACAGTAAAAACCAACACATGCATAATATCAAATGAAAGAGGATTGCATTGCCTTTCGAATGACATTAATCCCTCATAACAGTATTTAAAAGGGGTTGAGTAATGACCTCCCAAAAAGTACCTAAACTGCCACATTCAGTGGGACCGTGGCCTTAAAGACAATTTTGTACGATTCCCCGACTCACCGATCACCCTCTGCTATATGCGTCGAGCGCCGCCATGTTTTTAAGGGAGGATAAAAATCCAGAAGGCGACATAAAAATGGACTCCGATTTTTGATATTTCAAAAAGAAGGGTCGTAGTGCCTTCGCAATTCCGATAAAAAAAAAGACATGTTTTTACGATTTACGTTATTAAATGTTATAGAAATGTCGCTTACCAAGATTCTAAATTTCATGATTTTTGACGTCAAGAATCTAAAGAAGCGAGGAGGCAAAATGCGGGAGAGGAGAACTCCAAAATTAAAAAGGCGCGCGCGCGTGGAAAAACTTTTTTTTTTTCGCAATGCTGTTTTTTTTTTTGTTTCTACGATACAAAGTGCATCGTTTTAGACGGAAAAAAAAATACGCCCTTTGGTGTGTCAGTGCCCCTTTAATGTCTGGTTTTACAAGAGACAGCCTTGACCTTAGTTTCTTCCCCAAAAATAACTCAGCTAGAGTTTTCTTTGTGAACGTTTAGCGGAGCTGTTCTATACGCAAAAAGGTAGTTATCCAGGCGATGTTGCAGAGACATTTTCTTATTATGCTGCTCATCCTCTACAATTTGTTTAAACAGTGATTTTTTACTGTTTGAACAGCCCGATGTCCTGCGCCGTTCGATTGTGGATGATAGGATGGGGTGACGTAGACAATCGTCGACATTGCGACGTAGACTACCGGTGAACTATTTCTAGCGAAATTGCGGCCCATTGTCCGTGACATCTGTACTGGTAGTCCGTGTGCTGCAAACCATGCCCTTACTGTCTCGATAGTTTGCTGCGCGGTAGAGGATGTCATTATCTTAAATTCTAACCACTTCAAATAAAAGTCAACTGCAAGCAACCAAGTCTTGTCTTCCATCTCTGCAAAGTCTAAATGTACCCTTTCCCACTTTTTAGAACACCATATCCATGGCAGCAAAGGGGCAGGCTGTCCAATCGACGCAACACTCTGTCACACACCGCACCGCTTCGCTACATTTTCGAGATCTTTGTCTATGCCTGGCCACCAGACTATGGCTCTTGCGAGTGCTTGAATTTCTGTGATTTCCATCTGTTGTTCATGCAACAAGCTAAGCATGCCACCCGAGAGACTTTGGAATAACTGATTTGTTGTTAAACACAACAAAACCCATGCCCACAGAGAGCTCGAACCTTCGAACGAAAAATGGCTGGTACTCGTCAGATACCTCCTGAGGTCAACGTCGACAGGTCATCTCTCGCACAGCACTCAAGACTTTGTCTTTTGCCGTTTCCAGTTTAACATCTTCCGAGGCCACTGAGAGTTCACTCACGGGTGAGGACTCACAGGGAGTTCACTCACAGGGAGCTCACTCACAGGGAGTTCACTAATAGGCGCACGTGCACGTATACATATACGCGATTCAAGTGCCACTCCGCTGGGGCGCTGTCTCTGGTAGTGCTTTCTTACGACCAGCCTTCGCCAAGACGCGGTTATAGTAAGTGGGCTCTGTTGAATGTCACACGAAATTTCATTGCGGCGAAAGGACCGGAGCCGTGAAAGCCCTGCTGATAAAAAAGTTATTGCGAGACGGCGTCCCAGGAACATTTGAAAGAAAGGCAAAAAACGACAGGAAGGAAACGATGGATAAAGTTAAACAAACGATGATATCACGAAAGAAATAATGTAATATTAAATCTCAAGCAAATGAAAAGACCTAGAAACTCGAACCCCTCTTGCCATCTACACAGTAAAGTGATCTGCAAGGTACTAATCAGCTTGCGTTTCGCCTCCTTGACCTCACAAACAAAATTGCATTTCTAGGTCTGAAACTTCATTGAAATTCTATATTGACTCACCACTATATTTTTGTCAAAAACGATTGAAAGCGCAGTTTGTCTGAAAACAATCAAACGTGCATTTATTTTAGAACTTTTTCGACTTTCAAAGATTAAACACTCTTATTTGAAGCTAACGCTTCCTTGAAAAAGTAATGTGTTTTGTGGTGAGAAGCAACGACTATAATACGGCCAAACGAGCGCCTTTTTATCCGGGCAGCTAGCCAAGCAAGTTCGACGATGGTGATTCTGGCCCTGTACTAGCGCCACTGCACCGCGGAAACAGTCACGATACATTTTTTTTTCTATCTCTGTCTCTTCCGACAAATTAAATGGCCGCAGGAAAGGTTTGCGCACCAAGAAGTTTGGAGACCACGCACCGAGTATTGGGGTGGTGAGAAGTTTGAGGATTAATGGTGGATAGTGAAACACAAACAACAAGAAATAAACAAGTGCAAAATCACGTCAAGTTTGTGCGAAGGTATACGAATGAATAGAATTATCTTCAGTATTACCTGACTAATTTAATGAGCATAAAATAAGTGACATACTGCCACACATTTTTTTGAAGCCAGGGACACATGGCGGCATTCTTGCACATGTCCGAGCATTTGGTTGCTTTTTTTTGTAGTTGTAATTTATACTGCACGCAACAAGCGCCAGGACATACAAGACAGTCTTTGCTGAGATTTTTTATACATGTTTTCTGGTCTTAAAACTTTCATTAAATGAAATAGCAAGCAATTTGCGAAGTCAAACTCGCGCGCGCTAGATTTGCAGCGAAGCTGTTTATGGCTAGGGTACGTCCAGTCGATCCCCCCTGTTGGTGCGGCCTGCCGATGTCTTTCCGAAAACAAAAGAGTGCGCGTGAGAGGAGAACTTCTCCCATTTTCCGTGGGGGCGCTGCACATCGGTACCGCATAGAGTGCCTACATACACACGCGCGCTTTTGCTTGAGTGGTGACATCTCAGCCATTTTTCCGCCCAATCGTTTTTTTATGCATCTTGAAGTGCGTGCAATCCGGTGTCACTCAGCTCGAGCGCGTAGCTTTGGCTAATGCATAGACGCCATTTTACCGCCCAAGTCACACACCGAGTGCGCGAGAGCGTCACGCGCTGGCATATTCAAAACAACAATGGATGTCTCCACCCTGAGACAGACAGACATGTAGGCACCCTAGTACCGCAGGAAAGGCTGTAAGCGCGAGCTCCTTGCTCTGGGGCAGATCTCGGCGGCACAAGCTCTCGCGCAGTAAGGGCAGCTGTCAACGCTATAAGCTCGCGCTTCCAGCCTTCGCTGCGGTAGAACATATGGTGAAACTGAGTATAGGAAGTATTCACTGGACGCCATATTTGTGGATGCTGCTTAGAGCGCTGCTCAGAACGAGCTCACATTAATAGCCTGCTAAGACCGGCAACCTTGATGGTGCTAAATGCACGCTCTAAAAGGACTGCGGAAGCTCGCCGTCAGAATGCGCTCAGCAGAAGCGCACACGGACATGGCCGCCAGTGAATACTCCCTATAGAGAAGGCGCCCAACGCGCTCTTGCTCCGCTACCCAGATAAAATAACTGCCTGTCATTGGCTTCGCCGATACTGAGGCGCTGCCGCGGTTGCAGAAGGCAGCAAAACTCGCTTTTCCCCCGCCTATGCACCGCTGTGCTCGGCGAAAATATCGTAATGTCGCTCTGCGGTCGCGTGTGTGGTTTGTGTTGGCATTTTGGAAGCTGCTGGAAATGTAAATGCGCGTTCTAGTTCTGAGTGCCAGACGGCGATGAAATGTGCCAACTCCACTCGTGAAACAGGAAATCCTGCAGTTGATGAAGTACAATGAAGTCTCTTCCGAACTTGAGTTCGCACCGCTGACTTACATGGCTGGCTACTTGGCCTTCGTTTGCGAACAAAAGGTGACTATTTTTATTTGTAGAAATTGTCGTCATTTCAAAGTAATTAGCCGAAACATTCAACCTAGCAAAGCAATAAGAATTCCTCAGTGAAAGCAAGGAAGGCTAATGTGTAGAACCCGCTAAACTTTGCAGCTGACGTGTCCTGAATGCAAGCGCAACTTAAGAGAAATGCATCACATGACGGAGCATATCAGTCCATGTTTAGCCTTGACCAAGGAGGACTCAGTTATCCACGACCTGAAGCTGTCTGGCTGTGCAAGCTCGTCTGCGCCTTTGTCGAGATGGCTGTACAGTCGGCAGAGATTCGGGGTTGTGGAAGGATTTGCAACGCCCTCTCGAGCGCTGTGCTTTCACACCTTATGGACTGCCCGCTGATGTGGTGTGTTAACTGCCGTTAACTGCCAAAAAAGGTCCGAAGAGTTTTCTGAGAAAGAGCTCTGCAAGCTCTTTCTTAGAAAACTCTTCAGACCTTTTTTGGCAAACTGGGCTGGTGACCTAAACAGCCCATAGAGAATATATTGAGGCTTTCGCGGAAGCCTTCCCGAAAGGTACTCCGCTTGTGAACTATATGACTCCCTTGGTCTGTTTTTTGTGAACAATGAAGTTTATATTGCTGAAGTTATGCACGCTGAATCCGATTTTATATTGTCCTTCACAGATGAATAAATGGCACAGCTCGCGCGTGCTCGAGCGTCGGTTAAAACCGGAAATCATAGGGCCTAGCTATACTATAACTCCTATATTACAGTGGTAATAGAAACGGGGCAACAGTTACGGGAACAAGAAAACGACAATTCGCTCCTACTGCCAGCAGAATGGAGCTTTAACGCACAGCCTGCAGCTGAGTGAGCTTTTCGCAGAAAGAATCATGGGCTTTTATTCTACACAGATTTGTCACATCATTCTTGCAATCTGGCACTCGTTTCAAATAAAACTTGCGGCTTCACGAAAAAAAAAAAAAAGATCTAAATAGCCACACCGGGCCGGGCGTACTGCTTCTCTCTCACTATATTTCGTCTTCCCTTAGCATGGACTAACTGCGAACGCTGTGCTAGCGCGAGCGGCAAGCCTTTACTGCCTTGACTGGAGCACTCACCGCACGAGCGCTCATGCAGCCGCTGAGGCTTCCTTCGAAGCAACTATCTCGCGCTTTTAGCACGCGCGGCTAACAAGTACATACTAACGTGAAACGAAGTATAGAGTTCCTCGATATGCTCCCCCAAAAAGAACTCTATCTCTCATCGATAACGAGCGCCACGGCTGGCGCTGCGGGGTAAAGTAGAACTATCGCTCTCACCGGCGGAGTGAGGCATACGGCAGGCCGCTCCCAAGGGGAGTCCTAATCGAGTGTAGGGTTTCGTGGATTTTTCGTGTGTGTGACAAGAACTCGACGATCGCACCGCCTTTCCCATATAAAAGATTCGAAGAAAATAACGGTGTTTGTGGAGAATAACATGTTATTCCCCACAAACACCGTAACTTAACCAGCACGCTCCATTTCCACAAGAAAATAACCATAATGAATAGGTGACGAACGCGGGCAAGACGCTATTTGTTTTAGCATTTTGCTTTAGAACAGTTACCGCTCATTCATACTGGAAGCGGATCCGCGTTCGCAAAGCGGTTCCGAACGCGGTTGTATAAAGATTCAGTACAATTGCACGCGCACTTGATGTCATCGAGTGCGCGTGCAATTGTAGTG
Organism: Ixodes scapularis; assembly: GCF_016920785.2. Taxonomy (NCBI): domain Eukaryota; kingdom Metazoa; phylum Arthropoda; class Arachnida; order Ixodida; family Ixodidae; genus Ixodes; species Ixodes scapularis. The sequence continues at coordinate 34,693,981 of NW_024609883.1, forward strand.
GATCTTTATACAACCGCGTTCGCAACCGCTTTGCGAACGCGGATCCGCTTCCAGTGTAAATGAGCGGTTACTGCTGCAGATGCGAGCACGTGTGGCGCGTGGAACACTATTCCCTGCATTCTCCTTGATGCTTGGGTAATTTAGCAATAGGTATATTCAGTAGATTAGTTATCAATAGGCACCATTTTCATGATCAGTAGACTCTCAGGTAGATAATAAATGTTTTTCAAAGATTTGCCACTGTGCGACCCGCGTCAGCCATGTCTACGCTCGCACCACCCTCTCTTTGTCGTCGCTCTAAGCACTTGCGTGCCTAGTTTCGTTTACTTCCGCTCTCCCTGAGTGGCGGTCCCTTCGCGCGTGTCTAGTTTCCTCCGGCTCTAGGGGCGGGTCTGTTTTTTCGTGTGTTAAACAGCTTCGCTGGTCATCCAACTTCACAGAGTGGAATGGCTTATAATTCTTTGGAAAATACTTTTTTCGTAATTTCTATAATTGTTGTCAGAAATAGCTGACATGACAGCACAATGCTGTAGGTCGCGTTTTGAACATTTTGCTCTTAAATAGGATATAAAAGAAAATAATACACCTTTCGCAAAACTTATTATATTCTATAAAACGTATTTTTATATATTGTAATATTAAAGAAACGGGCCACGATATGCACAAGAAAAGACTATTAATTACACCGGCCTAAAGTTACTTTTTTTATCTTAAACTTGTCTCACTAGAGGTTGTTAAAAATATGGTAACAAACAGAAGATGGCCTTCATGGGACTACAAATACAGTTTCCTAACTTTGTCACCATCTTTGTCCTCTCTTCCCAATATTACTTCATTAGAAAGGGTGACGTATTTCGCACTCGGTAGTAATATTGATGACCGATGGGCTATTGGCGACGTGGGCGATCGAAAGCGTCGTTGTGGTCGGCCTGTCACGATAGGTCGAATTCTGTCTATGACGTCAGTAAAGGATTTCTCATCGACGAATATCAGAGGAATGTGAGAACTTGAATTTTGATGGTGTTGGCATTGTTGCTTTAAAAATACAGTGATTTCAAGCTTCCACCAAGCTAATTACAAACACCATCGAACTTCTTGTTCGCCAGGTAATGACGTCACTAGAGGGAACCATAGAAGGGCGCCACCCAAACATCTCGCCGCTAATAGTCCGCTCCCTAGTCCGCTCACTCTTGAGCTGAGATTGCAGCCCATGCCACAAGCACGAGAGCTCGAGGTCGCTGTTTTGAAGCGTTCTTCCACAGAACGAGCACTCGCGCTGAAAACATGCATGTTTCAAAGCCAGTAGCGCGGGACAGCTCGCGCTCGTAGCTTTGGCTGTAGTCTCAGCTTAAGGGCGAATGGAGTATAGCGCGCACCAGCTTGGAGCACATGGAGCGAAAGCTCGTGCTGCAGAACCCAGGGATTCTAGGTTAAATTCCTAGCCCTGCCCGTTCTGATCTGGATGAGCATCGTACAGGCGTGCGGTCGTGTATCACTGCTGCTTGATGCAAGTTAAAGATCCCCACAGCCCGTTGCTTACTAACACAGAAAAACAAATAAATTGAATTTCGCCTATGACGGTCAGGGCAAGAGCAACTCGTTCTCACCACTTCTTTGGTCGCAAAAGGAGCGGCCTTCGAATTGCCATTTTCGATTTCTCTCATTAAAAGCAAACAAGAAATTTCGGTTTGTTGTCCCCACAACTGAAACATCCCGTTAGAGGCGTGACTGTTCGATCTTCTCCCCTATAGCCGTTGTACTGCACTGGCTAAATTTCTCATCTCCGGTGGGCAACTATGTCGCCATGTTTCTGGCCGTCAAACCTCCCTCTGTAGGAACCAACGACAGATTTCTTTCTCCCCCGCCAGGTGCAAAGTCGGCCTTGTCTTTTTCTTAATTTCTAAGACAATAACGGAAGAAACACGGAGGAGATAATCTAGGTATAGTCATAATCGGCATTGGGCGATTCTCAATCTTAGTTTTAAATTCATTCAAAGGGAAAGTGGGGAAGAGTGTAAGTTTAGGCATAGTCGAAGAGGAAACTATGCGGAGAGCAAGTCGTCTGCGTCTTGCGCAGGTGTTACTTGTAGGGACGTCAGAACGACATCAAGCTGTGATTGGCTTTGATTCAAAGGCTAATTAATGGGTAGACGTCACCTGGATACCTCGAGGTCTACCCATTATTTTTTTTTCTATCAGCGAATAAGAGCTCGGCCTTCTGAAATAATTGCAGCCACCATGGAAGAAGCAAGCGAACTTGCACTCCGCATTACATTCACACCTATTTCTTCGTGATTCATTCCCCAGCGCTCTTATCGGCGAATGCCGCCGTCTAATTGGGTGCAGAGTGAAAGAAAGATGCTCGGTTTTCATCGAGCCAGCAGTTCTTAAGCTGATAGTGACCATACTGTTCTTTCCTCGCAGTCCTGCTGACCGTCAGAGTGAGGTTTGCATTACATTTGCGGTTTATTGTCGCCACGGGGGACACTAACCGAAAGCGGCTCAATCTCCAACTCTGTCCGTTTCGATCTGGATTGGCATCGCACCCGCATGCTGTCGTGCATCACTATACTTGGTGATGCGCTTTAAATGTGCCAGGCTATACAGTCACTGAAAATTTAAGAAACGACCGGACTGATGAGTCCCGATCACTCCTCGGCCGATCACAGCTTTTTCCAATGAAAGCTCCGGATACGAATCGTGATAAAAGACCGGATATAAAAAGCCACGGCGTGCGTTTCTAAAGTTGTGGGGTGACTATATATAGCGGTGGAACTACATTGGCTACATTTCTGATTTACAGCGGAGATACCAAACGACTCTTGGTGCGTCTGGAATCTCCTCGTCAGGCATAGTATATATCTGCCTTTTGTACAGTTATCGGAGACTATAAAAGTTCAAATAAAAAATAAACAAACTATCTTCCCGCCATTTAAAGCCGCATTCTCACTGCTCGTACATCGTGTAAATGACAGGGTACTCGCTGCCGATATGATGACAGAACTATCTTTGGGCACGCCTCATGACATAGCCTCCTCTCTGCTCACAAAACCTAACAGTTCGACGAAGGGGCCATACAGTGCCCGGTCGCAGATTCGGAGCGGGGGGATCTGGTAGCACAGAGCATAAAAGAGCCATTTCTCGGGGAACCTGGACGTCAACGCATAGCTTTTGCAGCGGCGAGGACCCGGAACACACTTGTTCGCTCAGCAAGAGGTCTGAGGCCAAATTCTGAAAGCGAACTTTAGAAAAAAATGCGTACGACAAATTTGAGAGAAAATCCGTATTCTCGAAACGAAATTGTCGTAACTTTTGCGCAGGTTACGACAGAATCCTACGACAGCTCCGAAGCTGTCTTACGCACTTTCTACGATCAAATTAACATGGCCGACAACGTCGCTCAGTTGCTCGGTTGCGACGGTTGCGACGACCAAAGGATATTTATTTTTCAACCTGCTCTTCTTGCGCGTCCCGACTTCAAGCAGCAAGAAAAAAATGAAGAAGTACTTGAAGCCGACCACGACGAACATGAACGCTGGATCCACAGACACCCGGAAAAGGCAGCGAAGGCAACGATCCCACCGACCAAGCGAGCTCGGCAGAAGATATAGGCCTAGCAGGCACTCCGACCCGTTCCGGCACAGCATTGCTCAGACGGTCCTTGGCCAAGACCGTCTGCCCACGACCGGCTGGCTTGCTGAATGGAATATGCCCGCGCGACTCTTGTGGACCCTCCCCGTAGGAATAGTTTGATAGCTGAACTAAATTTTAGAGGTCAACCTATTCCCCTTATTATCTCGATCACCTTGTTTTCCGAGGCAGCGGTGACGAACGCTGTCGTCGAAAACGGACTCCTCGATTCTATCTCCTTGTTTTGTGCGATATAGAGCTCAAATAAACGCCGTATGGATTACCTTCGTAACACGGTATGTACACTTTGTTATTAGTATGCCATTTTTAACTGTCGAGCTATATCAGTTTGTGGGAGCTACGCGATGCCGGTTTAACCTTTCTTTGCCGAGTGTCACCTCAGTGTCGAGTTTCAATCGTAGAAGATCGGTCCCGAAGCGCTTACCGAAACGCAGTCTGAATCCAGCACTTCGATCAAACGCACGCGTCCGCTCCGAGTGTGAACAGGTATTTGCGTGACTCTTGCTGACACTCTCTTTGTTCAAACGTATTTTTTTTAACGTCGGCTCACTCCTGCATTTCCGAGGCCGCGAGAAACGCCGCGGCGGTTTGTTTCCATCTGCGTCGCTTTGCAAACGACTGGCACGAGCTTTCACCAACGATGACAGTATGTTGACTTTGTAGCGATCGAGTTTGTAGCAGTCAACGAAGCGTTTATATCGTGTTAGCGTCGATATACCACTGCACGGACACGAACCTCAGACAAGCGGTGGTGGAAAAACCGCCCGTGTTTATGAGAATCAGCTTGAACACTAAACATTTACACACAGACAGGACAGGACATACACAGAGCTGTCTATCAACAAGACGTTAGCCTGTGTTTGTTATTAAAAATCCACGTGCTCCGAACTATGCCTAGCTCTCTAATTGGTTGTTCGTTTTGCCGAAGACGCCGTTGCCATAGCAACAGCATCGGAAGTCGTCGTATCTCCGTAAGAGGTCGTAACTTTCCTCCTCTCACTTAAGAACGCGTTTGTGAATACCGTCCTCGCCTCATCTTACGATGATCGTAACTTTACGAACTTCGTAGCTAAGTTGTCGTAGGTAAGGTTTTTTATGAATCTGGCCTCTGTTTCGGAGTCTCGCCGCAGCGGGGCGCCAGTCACGTGGCTCTCCTCTCATCCGTTGTCTGCCACTCCATCTTTCCCATTTTGGCGGCCGCCTCTCGTGGCGATGTGCCAGGTTTTGTGAGTATATAAGAGGCTATGCTCATGCGTGTTTCAAGCATGTTTCCTTGATACATGACTTGAACATGCCAGCAGACAGTTCTTGTTTGACCGATGTGACGCAACCGTCATACAATGAAGACATCAGACAGCGTCTGCAGGCTGTCGTTTGTCCGATGTACGAACAGTGTGACGGCGGCTCAAAGACACGCACAACACACAAGCTACATTAACCCAAACAGAGAGAGCACACGGTAACAGACACCGCAGTTTATTGCGCGTGCGCGGTCAAGACAACGATCGACGCTGCGTGCGGCGTCGCGTGCCAAACACTGTTTCGAGGTGCGGCAGATTTACTCCGTTTCCCCTTACGATGGACCGCAGCGGGCGCTACGAGCCATCCCGGCCAATCCAGCGCTCTGCGCATATGACATCACGAGCGCCCAGCGGGTCTCTGCGCATTTTTGGACAGTCACGTGACACTAACACCGCGGCGGATTGGCTGCGATGCCGTCTAGAGTCCATTGCGCTCCATCGTGGGGTTAAACGGGGTAGAGCGGCCGCAGCTTATCGCTGATGTGCGGATGCGTTATTCAATTCTTGTTTTCGGGTGGCGAGGCAGCAGTGTATTGGGTGTGGTTTAATTTAATTTACCGGCGGGGGCGAATCGCCGGATGACAAGCCACAAACATGTTGTCGCGAGCGCACCCGACTTTATCTGTCTAGTGCAGAAAATGCGGTATATCGTTTCACGGGGAGTTTTTGCTTTGCGTGTCCGTTGCTTTTGTATGTCGACACAGACGTCTGCGCCTTAATTGGTTCGTGGAAATTAAATTTCTATGTTGTTCTTCACCCCTCTTCAACCCCTCTTCCACTTCCTGGGAGGAGCGGTTGACCGATGACACGGCTACCGGCCAGCAGTGGCTGGTGGACCGTGCCGAGGCGGTGGCCGTTGCCTATGTGGCCCAGAACTTGGCGCTTCACCTCGGCGTACGGGATTCTACCTTCTCAATAGAGTTTCTTCATTCATTCGTGATCAATTCTTTGTTGTGGAGAAAATCGAACTAAGCGGGACGCTTCGTCCAGCTTGTATTTGCCCTTTCTATTTATGCATTTTTGGTCCCTCTTTTTCTTTTTTTTATTCTGTTGGGAAGTCGATTGATTGGTACGATTAAACCAATAAATTTCAAATGCGTTATAGACTGTGTTTTTTTGTATATTATTTTTCTCATCTTCTTCCGCGTCAGGGTTCACAAGTATGTGAAATATATCGGTTTCTACTGTGGTCGAACAATACCAATACACAGTGCCTGATATTGATTGTGGGCGTCGTCCATTTAAGCATAATTGAAGTTACGACAAGAAAAACCTCGTTATTCATTTTGTCAAATTATTAAACATACCAGGTTATTTATGACATTTATTATATAAAATCGTAACTGAAAATTGGGTTATGGGGATATTTATACAGCGTGTAGTTGGTCAGCCATTTAAAGTTTCGACGAGTCACTCGCTGTAGATGAGCAATTTAGCCAGTGCAGTACAACCGCTCGCTTGGGGTCTTTAACGTGCACCACGCAGTAGTGATACACGACCGCACGCCGGTACGATGCTCATTCAGATCGAAACGGGCAGGGGTAGGGCTCGAACCCAGGATCCCTGGGTTCTGCAGCGCGAGCTTTCACTCCACGCGCGTCGAGCTGGGTGTGCGCTTTAGCCCACTCGGCCACCGATCCCCCTCGTAACTGAACTCATAGCGACAGGTAATGTTGTGACGAATGACAAGGTGAAACAAAGAATAACTGGGGAAACTGAAACGTTTAATGGGGCGAACTTGTGCCCCAAAATAAAAAGGGAACAGAAGGAAGCAAGCGTCGCGGGCGTCGAAGTCGGCGTAACAAAAAAGTCGAACGCTGAAGCGAAACTGAAACCGCTTGCCATGCGGCGTCCCTTATGTACCCTCGTGAGTTTATACAACATTCGGTGTAGAAGCTTCGGTGGGTGGAACATTCGGAACTCGATCAGACCAGAATGTTCTCGAACTTACGGGAATGTCAATGTAAAGAATAAATAAAAGGACCGTCCGCTGACTGGAATCGAACCCAGATCGTCCGTGCGACAGTTAGGCGCGGTAACCATGCGGCGACGCACGCGCTCGCTCAGCGACACGCGTGGCAATTTTCCACAAAATATTTTAAGCGTAACAATAGAAGAACAAGATTTTATGTTATAATTTCGTCGAACTAAGTTGATTGGTTTATATGCTGACAATCTCCAAACCAATATTACGCCTTATTTTGGAGTATGCCGGTGCAATCTGAAGGCCTAGCAAAAAATAAAAAAATAAAAGATTAGAGAATGTTTAAAAGTTGGTTGCACGCTTAATGATCTCTAAGCATAAACGAACAGAGTGTGACAAAACTGCTGAATCAGTGTGGTTGTTAGAGACTAGAAGGAGTGTTTCCCAGCTGAAACGGTTTTATTCTATTTCTATTAGACTACTAAAATCTATCCGAAACTTTATGCGAAATAGGTGCATGCATAAGCGATTGCGTAAATTAATCGAAGGAAAAATGGCTTCAATCATATAGCAATAGGATATATATTTGGACACATTTGATTTTTTTGAAGCGATTGAATTCTAGAATGAACTTCCAGAACATGTCGTAAATTCCTCTAACGTGTATCATTTTGAATCTTCATCAGAACATATGTTTTCCCAATAAAAAACAAATGCCATTAACAGTTTTAGTGTGTAACCCGTGCTAACTTTTAAAATATCAGGGTCCTATATCCGTAAACTTGAGCTAAAAGTGTATTATGCTTTCCTTTTGTTGTGGTCATGTGTTTTTTACAAGTAACAACTTTGGTCAATTTTCTGAGTTGTTTTGTTTGTCGTATGTGTGGTGAAATTGCGTAACTATCTGTCAACACCTCCTGTAATGGCCCTTCAAGGGAAGTCCGAGGGTAGCGATAAAAATATAATTGAAAAACAATAAGATTGTTTTAGATAAATTGACGCCGCCAAATCTTGTGATGTTTCTTCGTAGACATTATCATTTTCCCTCGTTCATAAAAATGGGACACAGAAATGCTTTCGCCTTGCGCTCGGCGGAGAGGCGTGGTTTTGGACGAGATGAATCGTTCGAGCAAGATGACCTCGTAGCCTGCCGTTGCCGTAAAATGTTTTCGCTTGGCACAAAGGGCGTTGTCTTCTGTATTTTTAGTACACGCCATACCCAGACATAATGGAACCTAAATGTCAAGCTCACGACCGTACACACGTGTAGGCGTTAACCCTACCATTATCCCCACTTCGGCGCCTTTGTTCAAAATCATTTTCAAATCCCGAAGGCTTTACATATTTCTTTTATTTGTCATCCCTATAAAATCACTCGAAATATCTATTAGAAACTGTCACTGCTTTACTCAGTAACACCCACCTCACGATATTTCGCGCCGCTATGGCAGTTGTCGCGCTATGGGGATGTCCAGTAATATGGACACTTGCCCTGACCCCTAATGAGCGTCTATAATCTGAGTTGTCCGTAATAACCAGATAAAAATGCATGGACTTATCCAGTTCTTCCCAGAAAATATTGTCTATCAACCGGGGTACTTTTAATAGGGACTGTAGTGACGAGACATGATTGTGGTTTACTCTTTTTTATCTTACAATAAACCGCAGACCTTGTTGAGGACCGCGCTAGATCGGCTGGGACATCTCACAACAGTATCCGCTGACCTCTGTAGTAAGTCGAACCGGAGTAGCGGCGACTTCATCGACATCGACGGCCCCTAGTGGCTGAAATAAAAAGGTGTGGCTCGCTCGGCAAGCTTCTCTTTTAAAATCGGATATTTCGAGCGACTAGCGGTCCAAAGACGATGCCGTGAAAGTAGGTCCGAAAACAAGTAATAAATATTCTCCAAAAGAAAATGTTTTTTTTTTTTTAACAAACATTAGAAGGAAAATGCAAAGTGTTAGTCTAGAAGTGTACCGTTGAAAATGCCGCACCCTTTTCCAAGGATCATTTGGTTTCCTTGTAGGCTTATCTGCTTGCCGCAAATGACCGTAAATGGCGAGCGGTGGGGTGTATGGGGAACGGCAAAGCGTGACACAGGGTCGTCTATCGATTCTCCAAAGTGTGGCTCTCATCGTTTGGATGACGAAAGGACTCGGTGCTATTAAAAAAAGCGATGCGGCGACCGAGGGTTCCCTTTCTGTTCGTGTGCAATCGCATTATGTAACCGCTGGAGCCGAGATTCCAATTCGATTTCGCGAAAGTCGGCGGCGCACTGGTGAATCAGAACATCTATTCTGACGTCGACCGTAAGAAAGGAAACAGGGGAGAAAAAAGTAAGAATGCTGATGAAATTCAATTTATGCTTTTAGGAGATGAACGCTGTTCAGTTGTCTGCCAAGCAATCGGTAGGTTTTATGTAAGGTGATTTCATAACGTGAAAAAAAAATGTCGTGAATGTTTACACAATGTGCAGCCAGTTTGTAATTGAGGAATAATATAATACTAAAAATATTTAATAATAATAATACTTCGTTTTTTCTTAGTGCCTACAAAGAGCTATGAGGCATTTTTTTGTGGTGCACTGGAAGTTTGTGTTGACAGCAACACTATTTAAAATTTACAAATCTATATGAAGGGACATGATTGCATATTTCGAGGCACATACAACTGCTACACAAACTCTGAGTCAAATAAAATACATTTTTGCAAGACTGGTTTGAGTTTAGAAGAACCAGGAAAAATATCCCATTCAGAAATACAGACATAACTAAACCTGAGACACCGGAAGAAGAACAAAGAAAGACACGAAAAAGAGGACGACACACACAACGTCTCAATTTAGTTATGTCAGGTTTAGTTACGTCTGCAATTCATCAGCTTCCTTGTACTTTTAGTCTTCTCTCAGTTATCCCAAATGCACATGTTATTAAAAGCAGACTGCACACGAGATGGCGGTGACGAATCATAAATTATTTTAAGGTAAAATGTAAAATTTGCGAGTAGCTCTAGTGGGCTCATGAAAGCCTGAAGCCACGAGTAAGCTCTCCGTTTTACTAGTGCCACCTAGAAAATGGACGTCTCAAATAGCTTTCCTCGTTGCTAACCTTTTCAGCCTAGATAATGATAGCAAGGAATCGTAACTAAAAACGGTTAACGATCAGTGTATTGGCCGTAATTCTTTCGAATGAATTTCTTTAGCACATTTTCAATTGAAGTCCCGAGCGTGCGAGGCTGCAGTACAAGACGTACCACATATAATGGTGAAGTGAAAGAATGTGATAACCGAGTGATCATGCCCAAATTTAATTTCGCTGAACCAAAGACTTTAGGTACATGCGCAGTAAATGAAAGAGTGCTATCAATGTAGACGCCAAGGCCTCTTACCAGAGATACATGATCTATCCCATAGCCCTCAAGCACGTAATGGAACAAGAAATCAATTTAGTTTTTCCTGAATTTAACAACAAACCGATTTTTGCCGACCACTCGGAAATCGCACCAATATCAGTTTGCAATAAAATATAACCTGCATATCATTTAACATTTAAAAAAAGTGTGATGTCGTCAGGGAAAAGTAGGCCATTCAAATGCTTGACGCATGATACTATATCGTTTATAGATAAAATAAACAACAGTGGTCTCAGGTTCGACCCTTGGGGTACACGAGAAGTCGATATAAAACACTTTGATTATGAGTTGCCAACCCGACCGGTGTTATTACACAAACTCAAGTAGCTCCTGTACCGTTCACACGGCTTAGGACACAGGCCATAAAAAGAAAGTTTCCAGAGAAGTAAAGAATGATTCACACACCCAAAGGCCTTCGAGATGCCAAACTATACTATATAACTTTGGCCTCTGTTTGTGACTATCGGTACAGAGAAATCCGGAAACGAGCACAAATTTGGTTCTACGGACTTTCCTTTTAAAACACCTAGCTGAACAGGACTAATTTTTTGACTGACATAACCAGGGATCCGGTTATGCATATCTATCTCAAAAAACTTTGCGAAACCGCACAATAACGAAACGAGACGGTAGTTACTAACTAGTGACGAATTACCAGTTTTCAAGATGGCTAAAACTATAGAAGACTTCCACAAACCTGGGAAAACACTCTTCAAGAGAGATAGGTTAAATATATGCTTCAAAAGGCGAGCAAGTATATCAAAACACGCATTAACAATAAAATTGGGTATACCATCAATCCATGTAAAAACTTAGGTTTTAATTTTCTACTAACTTCAAGAACCTCTGTGACGTTGAGAGTAAAAGCAGAAAAGAAATATGTGCTTTCGTTAAAGTTGTCTGTAGTACCAGCCTTTCTCGAACTAGTATAGCAGCAACTAAAGGTAAAGTTGTCTGTAGTACCAGCCTTTCTCGAACTAGTATAGCAGCAACTAAAGGAATCAGAGAAAACGATTTGCTATATCATTTGGCGAGGACGGAAAGCCAGTTGATTCGCAAGCACACATTTTGTGCATTGACGCGCATGTGATTTGTACCATTGTGCCAGAACGTCCGAGGTATCTTTAGTTAAACTTTTTACAACATTCGACGAGTGCAAAAGTTCATAAGTCTTTTACACCATTTTCACTAGAGCACGATAAACACGGAATTGAACGTACCAGACGTAGGGTCCAGTTTTTTTTTTTATGCCTTTGAATATAGTGCGACTTTATACGAAGCAGACGCTTCAGCTTTCTCGAAAACCAACTAAGATACTTAGATTTGCGTGCTTGTTGTTTCGGAATAAAATCCCTCATTGCCTTAGATACTACAGAAGAAAACCTAGTAGTGGCCGAATCAAGGTTTTCGTCAAATAATACATCATACCTGTTGAAATGAGCGAGGCGATTGTAAAAACCGTAGTAGCTACCTTTCGATAAAAAAAACTGAAGAGAACTGAGGGCTAACACGTGGCTAGATGACTGGCAAAACTGAACTACCAAGGAAGGATAATATTCGTCAACAGCATCAACGGTATGATAACCAGAACAATAGACTCTATGGGAGCATTTGACAAGCATAAATCAAGGACATTGTCAGCTGAATTTTGGCAAGAATTAAGCTTAGTAAACCTATTTTAAACAGAAAGTAACCATGTCATTTTCCTAGAAGTAACACTTGGTCACCTCAGGCCACACCTCAGGGACGTTTAGAATCTCCAACAAAGAATGTTCACATTCGAGATGAAAAGAGGCATACGAGTTAAATCTAGGTAGCAGCTGCCTGCCGGTTAGGGACCTGCCCCTAAGATGGGCCTGAACACGACCCTTTACATCCTCCGCTGTCTTTTTGGGATGTAGCCTCGAAAGAAACAAGGCCCTCGTTTGACGAGGAGCAGACCTCACCTTGAGTGACTTCGCCCTTCCAAGCTACGGTGGAGTTCGCTGCTTTCTAGTCACCATGGTGAAGCCGCCATCCCCCAAAACAGTTAGCGTTTCATGCCACCAAGCACGCGCAGCCATAGCCCCGCAAGCACCATGGCCGGCACTTTCCTTGCTGGAAATCGGCTGCGGGCCGGAGTTCACACTTGCTGCTAGCGAGTCGGGAACATACGATGAAACTTTTGACAATGCCAGTGTCACTGAGCGCGAACCGAGAACAGCCGATCCGGAAGGAAGGCGTTCAAGCACTCTCTTGTTGAGCAACATCAACTCGGAACGGATTTGTCTATTTTCCGCTTTTAGGCATTTTAACTCTGCGGTGAGTGCGTCTAACCTTAAAAAAAGTGTGTGAAGAGGCGAAAAACATCGAGGATAACACACTTGACAACAAGTAGGTTGGCTGGAAGCGATGACAGAGCTGAACCGCGCCGGTTGATTTCGTCGGTATCTGTGTCACAGCCCGTCGCTTTTCGTTGTCGCCTGGTACAGGATTTGCATTTAAAAGCACTGGTTACACTTTCCATGAAGACGTAGTACTCTTTCGCGGCCGATGTTCAGACTTTTGAAATGGAATCGCCGACGCAACCAGCTGAGTAAATAAAAAATTGCTACTCCCACAGAAGCCAGCAGCACACGCGCCACAATAGCCTTTGTGGGGAGCGCTGTCAGATACACCTTTCTCTGCTGGCGTTGTTCCTAACAATGACACCAACAGGGAAATAGCGCCCCTTATTCGGACTCTTTAAAAAGAAATTAAATGCTTGCAGTAAAATTATTAAGATTTTCTTTTAACACTTATATCGAAGTAGTGATCACATGACCGCACTCTCATGAAATGTCGGTTCATATACTGACCGGCAGGATCGGGGTTGGAGCCGAGGAATGAACCGCTGGGGTACTGCAGAGAGTGCCGTCGCTCCATGTGCTCCGGACGTCATGTCGCACCCCAGTCGGTAGCCGGCTACATTTAAACAACTTGAACGTGGTAGCCGTGCATAGAGTTTCTTTACTCGTGTTCCTATTGGTCGCATTGTAGCAAGGCCATTGGAAAGGACATGTTTGCTGGGTGTTGGCGAAACCGACAAGGTTCCTAAATTAACCCTTTTTTTAATTTTGTTATCTTTATTAACGATCTCCCGAATGATGTATTGTCCATTATCCGGCTATCTGTCGATGACAGTGCATTTTTCGAAATGCGAACAGTCTTTTATTCTTCACCATTCTACTAGATGACCGTAATCGTATTCTTAGCTTGTGCGATAAATGGTTTGTGAATTTGAGCGTTAAGAAATGCCAACACGTACGGTTTAGAAAGAAGCATGTTCCCTTTCTTTTCACTAAGGCTGCAAATACTGATCCAGTGGCACTCGTAAACTTGCTCAGTACCTTGGCGTTTATTTCACTGGAATCCTTTCATGGAAGGCACACGTTAAGCCCTATAACATTTAGAACTAACCAGAAACAATTATAATAAAATAAGAGCTTTCATTTGAATATAATAAAACCTTTGGTTTCTGCTATATCTTATTAATCCTTGCATATGCCAGTGCAACTTGGGATTTATTTTGTTTTGTGTCTATCGACTAAGTCGAAAGAGCGAAAACCAAAACTGCGAGATTTATTTCTTGAAGGTATGGGCACGATGAAAGCATCAAGGGGACGTAAAAAATTAATTTAAATTTAAGCCACTTTATTTTCGTAAAAAATGTCTTCGGTTAAGATGAGCGCGTATCACATACTCGAAGAATACAAGAATGGACAAAAGTGGTAATATGTATCCGCCATATTCTATTTCACAAAGGTCGGATCACGCTTGCAAAATAAGAAATTGTAACTGTAGGACTGATGATTTTAAACATTCCGATATCCACTTACATTTAGCAAATAAAACCGGCTACTCTAGAATATTGTTTTAGTGCTTTCGATTTATTTGTTGCTTTTAGCCTTTGTTAAACAAAAAGGATTAATGTTAATTTCTATGGTATGTTTTAGTTTTCTTGATAGCGATGTTTATTAATCATTCTGTATTCGTACACACGAGTATATATTGTATATCAATTGTATTTTTGTGTATATTTTGTATATCTGACATTTTGTGTATTTTCCACTTTCCTGCAATAATATCTGCGGGCGCTGCAGGATAAATTAATTAAATAAACATATAATAAATATCGACTGACGGTAATTAAGGTACGGGAGAAGCTTCTGGTTCATTCTAAATTCTTAACTTGTAGATGAGAATTGCACACTATATCACGGCAATATTGAGCGCAGCTACTTTACTGATGTAAAGGAAAATTTGGCTTCGCCTTTGTTTTATTGTTAGCATATATATTTAAATGGCTTGGTAACCGTTTTTACGCTCCTAAAAAGAAGCAACTATTGCTAAGTATTTTTGAAACACTTATAATCCATAAAACGAAAGTCCATAGCATAATATGTTTTAAAGTTTAGACCTATCCCGTAGTAGCACACTTAATGTAGTGTTGCTTTTATCAAGGATTATATTTATCATATGAGATTACAACCCGTTTCGGTTGTTTTTTCGCCTAGTAGAAATACACCCGTGTAACACGATCTCGGATCATTTGAATTCAACCAGTTCTTGAAAGCGGTCCATATGCCAAAAATATAATAACCCCCCTCTCCGATACCGAAGAGATGGCATGGTACAGTGTCCGTGGTTGCAACTGGCGACAAGCGAATATTAAACGGGCAAAAAAAAAAACAAGAAAAAACAGGTAATGCCATTTCTGAACACATAGCTATTGTAAAAGACAAAGCAGTAATCAATAGCTTCACAAGATTTACAATGCCTATTACACAGCTGGAGGTCCAGAGCCTTGAGTCACATTTCTTAAATGAGTGCAAGAAAACAATTACACGCACGTTAAGTCGACCAAACGCGATGAAATTCGGTGGCTTTACAGGAACATCGTTAGTGAAAACAATTAGAAAAAAAAGTAGTACGGGGATAAAACTGTCGTAATATGCCGTGAACACATCGAAATGACGTCGATGACAACGTCTAGGATGACGTCAAGGAGGACGTCAATGACGGCGTCTAGGACGACCTCTAGGACAACGTCGAGGGAGACGTCAATGACGGCGTCACGGACGACTCCTAAGACGACCTCTTGAACGACGTCGAGGATGACGTCAAGGGCGTCAGGTCACGTCAGCTTCAACTACCGGCGCTAACGAGCTGAAGCGACCGGCGCTCACAGGAACTTGATTAAGCAATCTTGTACTTTAGCCACTGGCATTACGCGACCTTGATTACGCGACCTTTATTACGCGACCTTGAGGACATAACCTTGAGGACATGGCCTTGAGCGTGGTTAGACCTACAAAGCTGCGGCTTAAAAAAAAAAAAAGAAAACTTTCAGCAATTTGAGAAATTTTCAGTTTTTTATTAATCCATACAGCTCGCAGGGCTTATGCCGCCGAGATGTGCCTTGGAGCAAGGAGCTCGCGCTTGTAGCCTTTCCTGCGGTACATCATAACGTGAAACATAGTATTTGTGATATTATTGTAAAAAAAAATTGTGTTGTGTGTATGCTCAGACAGCCGGAAATCGGTCAGCCCCAATGGGCGTCTGGTGCCTCAGCTGTGGATGAGACATTTAGCCAGTGCATCACAACCGCTAGCCTGTGGTCTGCACAACGCAGTAGTGATACACAATTGCACGCCGGTACGATGCTCATCCAGATCGAAACGGGCAGGGGTGAAAATGTGAGTTAAAAAAACCCCAAAAAACCTTGAAGTCATGACAGACAGTAAGATAGTTGATAAACATCGCTCGCTAAGGTAATTAGATGTTCTTGGTCTGAAGATCCGATGTCCCGGTGCAAATAAACGTGACGCACAAGCCCTTGAATTCACAATATTAACAGAAAAAGTCGGACAAAATGAATGACAATTATCATCGACTGCCCAAGAAACGCAGGGAGTGATCTTTCATGATCGCGCTTCTGGGGTTCGTGATTCGTTCTTCGGCGTTTTTGATGGCTAATGCCTCAATCCCATTGGTTGAGAAGCTCTGATGTGATGCTCAGGACATGTCACGCCTTTCGCTTCTTGAGCTCTCAATGTATGTAGAGTGGATTAAGCCAATACCACGTAGAAGGCAATGCCTACGCATGACGTCATCGTTCGCAGATCCCCGACCCGACCCCTAGCGGCCAACAGGCTAAAGCTTGGCGTGAGTAGCCGCAAAGCAGCAGAAGCCGGACACGTCAGACGCTTTGCGGTGAGTCTCGTCAAGCTTCAGCTTGTTTGCAACTTGAAGTCGGATCGAGGTTCCACTAACGATGACGTCACGAGCAGGCCTTGTCTTCTCTACTTGTTTTCAACCTACAAACCGTTGGGAAAAAACAAAAACGTACGACTGCTCGCGGAGCAATACTAATTTCCCCCTTTATGTGCAGGATGAAGATATATCCAGGTGCATTTTAGGTTATGTACATATACGATATCTAATCAAGACGCAGACGTTTCAAACGCCGAAAAGGGTCTCTTCATCCGCCGAAAACCAAATCTTGTAAGGACTACTTTGCGTGGCGTATGAACAAGGAGCAAAAAACTCCCTTTTTTCTTGAGGTGAAAAAAGTATTGGTGACATTGGTTACGCCCGACACTAAATACGTTACGTGAGAATGCTCGCAAGTGCTATTCAATAGATTGATATCGAACTCCGAATTATAAGCAGCGTCAGAAAAAGGGCTTTCTCGCCCCCTCTGTCAGTAAGAATTTCGTCATCGTGAACTGTTCTAAGAATTTCAGAACTGCAAAGTTGTTAAAACAACAAACGTAAAAAAAAGAAGAAGAGAAAAAGGTGGCGGCCGTCACGAAAGTGTTGTGGCCGCAGAAGCGGAGATAAAATAAGAATAATAGGAAGAAGAGCTATTGAGATGTTATCGAACCTCCAGAACGATAATAAAATCAGGAGCTTCCGACGCCGAAAATAACTCACGAGCTGAGAAGAAAAAGAAAAATAAGCCAAAAGTACACCGAGACCGAAATGGCGTTCAAACTGTCACAATCGGCGCAGTGAAAGTTTACGACAGGCTGGGTGCTTGTGCAAGGAGAGGAACCGTTATCTGTTCAAGCAACAACAATAGCACGCTCTGCACTTTTTTTTTCTCCTCGTATATCTTGAACATTTTATTGGGTAGCGAGCCTATCAGCATAAAGATGGATCGATGCTCGAAAATATTCAGTAACACTTCTCGTAGCTAACACACACACAAAAAAAAACAAGAAAAAAACAATGGCTTTTTATGGTTACGAAAGAAAATCTTCCTAATTTGAAACCAGCATAAAAAAAAATGATTGATGGCGTCGATTAAGCAATCGGCGAATATTTATTATAGAGTCGCTAAAAGCCTAATAAATGCAGTGCGTGGTTCATTATGCTACGTTTTTTGCTTCGTGGTTGGTCCTTCGTTGCCCTGATCGGCTAATGCAGCAATCTGATTGGCTGCTGAGTGATACCACATTCTGAAGCTGACTATGCGAAGCGCAAATTGTTTGCTTCTTGCACAGGGGTTGCGATGATGTCACAACGCCGCTCGTACTGTGGTATGGTACAAGATGGTACACGACTTCAAGGTTATTAGCATTGAGGCCTACCACTATCATTTCAATCCCAATCAGCCAATGAGAGCTCGGCGTCGTTCTGACATCACCGCAACTCCTGCGCAGGAAGCAGACGACTTGCTCTCCCCATAGGGACAACCAGCCACGCATGCCAACTTCATTTGTGCCGTGTGTTGGGGCTCTGTAAATAGCTATAAAAAATTGCCAGGAGGCATCGGTTCTTAGTTGAAACGCTCTACTTGTGAGCGACATCTGACCGCGTAATAGAGCTCCAGCGTAATTCTTGCACTCAAAAAAAAAAAAAAAAGAACACGAGTGGGTGATAATTTCAATTTAATCCTAAACGCACTTTAAAAACCGCTCCATTTGGAATATTGTACATGGTCAGTGAACGTTGAAAGAGGTAAAGACACAGACAAGGCTGGTGAATTGCCTCCATAAGGAGCCGGATACGAGCAGAAATAAAAGAACAGATGACCATACACAACCTCTCAATCACAGCTACTGCTTTAATCCTGCAAGCCTGTGTCTTCGTGATATAACAAATAAAGTTGCTCTGTTTGAGGCGCTGTGTGCGTTTGTTTGTGTTTACATAATTGCATGGCCTTTGGAGAGAACTAACCTCTCCCAATTGGTTTCCCTGCCGTCCACCTTCCATCCGTGAATTTAGTGGCCAAATTGAAATTATGCATAATTCTACACCGATTTATGTCTCATCGCACGTTGTTGGTCATGAATTAAGTGTTTTCTTGTTAAATGTCGTAGGAAAGTGATTTGAATACACCAGCTGACGTCTCGGTACATCAAGGTGCACGTGAGGTCACGGTGTTACGGCAAAATCTGTCACGAAACATATCATCACGTAATCCAAAATCTTGACACCATGGCGCCACGCCAGGGACCACTGCGCGAACAGGATGTCACGCAGCGCCACGTAAACGATATGGTCCTCTCCCCCCGCAGACTACTTTATGAAATCTTCTTACGATATTTTTACAATCGCTTCTGAAACAGCCTTAGATGCATTATAGAACTTTCCAGATAAAAGTAGCTGTACATTTTTTGTGCTTGAGTGCCATAGATATTTTATATGATTTATATACGCTACTTGCTTACGATTCCGCACATGGTTGACATAGGTCGAATTTATTGTATTCGTTTTTCCACAGTCATACGTTTAATTAAAAATTACTCGAGGTGATATTCTCCTATAATGAACTGAAAGAAATCGCCATCGGTAATTTTTATCATTTTAGTTCAAAAAGAGCAGGCAAAAATTGAAGAACGCGTCTGAAAAACGAACCAGAAGCAACTGCGATAATCATCAAAACGCCGACTTCAACGATTTAAATATAAAAAAGTCAGTAAGTCAGAAGTCTTCTTGGTGAAAAAAATCGGATAAAAAAGCCGAAAAATCTCCCGCTTCCCTTTTTTTTTTTTTTTTTTCGTTGAGGAGAACTTGCCTCGAGCCAGAAATCATCACTCGCCCAAATTCCAGTCACGTCGCTCATACACCGGAACTGAGGGAAAAAAAAAAAAAGTCAGAACCCTCCGTATATTGGTTTCTTTTTCTTTTTCCCCGAACACCACCGAAATGAGTTGTATCGCTGCTTGTTACATTGGTGTAACGCCAGAAGGTTTTTTCCGATGATGCTGCAGTTGTTGCGCAACAACGCTGTTGCGTAGCATGGATTCGAGTCGTCAATTTCGTTACGTCACAAGGCCCCATCCAGGCAAGCAAGCTCTTTACATCAACGTAGCCCACTTAGCTCCTTTCTACCATCGTTCAAATCAAAATAGGCCTCGCGAATTAGGTCTCAGTGCAACTAATGTGATTCCTTCTAAAAGGAGCTGTAAAAATATATAAACTCATGAAATGCTTTTTAAAGCAGCCTCCATGACTAAACTTTTGTCCGTCCGTCCATAAAGTTTCCGCTAAATTTAACGGGGAAAGTGGCGTGACGCGACGTCAGGTGACCTATACACCTTGGGCAAATTGACTGCACGTGACCTATGCGTCAACTCAGTTTCCACGCTAAATTTAGCGGAAAAATTCACGTCTTGCGGTCTAGACACCAATCCAGTTTCCCCGGTAAATTTAGCGAGTAAAATCGACGTGACGCGTGACCTGACGTCACGTGACCTATACAACCATTCAGTTTCTCCGCTAAATTTAGCGGCAAAAGGTACGGCACGTGACACACCAAGTTCCCTCTCCTCCCTGCTCTCTCCTTTAAGCCCCTAATAAAGAAGGAAAAAGCTCTGTGAGTCGATTTCTCAACAGTATACGAAACTATCATATCACGTCGAACAACAGAAGGGTACCGTGACATTACAAAACTAATAGTGCGTCTAGACAAAACAAAACGTAAAAACAATGCGTTGTGCGAAAGGACAGTGAGCATTTACCGTTTCACTTGCATATTGTCCCTAAGCAGATCGTCGTTTTCCCCCCAGATAATCTTAGCCTCATTTTTGTCATCCGCTGAGATTCTTCTAAGCGCCACACTCTAAAAAAAGAAAAAACAAAGTCAGTTATTTTTCTAGCAAGACAGGAAATGAAACTGTTTTTTAAGTGTGTAGGGTTGTGTGTTTTCTGTACATACCGAACAAAATCCCAAAACTGAACGCTAAGCCGGCTTTACCGATATTAGGGAAAGCCACTGATCTCTATGTCTATTTGCTGGATCGCGTTTGACCAGCTCCGCCTATGGACCGAAATGCGGTCACTGGCGGCCATCTTTAGGTAGAGTTATATCATCTCTAGCCATCATAGTAATATGGCGGACAGCGCAATGGCGGCCGGGTGCCATAAAATAGCCGTGGATCTAGTACACTGTACCGTGGGAGATAATTCGTGCTTGATTCAAGTTGTTCGACGACGCAGATTCTTGAAACCCGGCGTGAACGGTAGCCTCATTTTTCAGGACCCGGAGAAAGTTCTACGAAAGCGCAGCACCGGGGGAAAGCAGCGCAGCTCGCATCGAAAGCAGACTCCGTAACGGCGTCTGCTTTCGATGCTTCCTTCAATGCGACTTTCGATGCGAGCTGTGCTGCTTTTCCCCGGTGCTGCGATTTCGTGAAACTTTCACCGGGTCCTCAAAGATCGCGCTACCGTTCACGCTGGGTTTCAAAAACATGTTTCGTCAAACAATTCCAATCAAGCACGAAATATCATCCACCCTATTTTGACGGCAGCCTGCCACCACACCTGCGAAAACGCTGTCTGCCATGGATGGATTACAGTGGCTGCAGGAGCTGTACCTTGGCTAGAGGTAATATAACTCTACCTAAAGATGGCCGCCAGTGACCGCATTCGCAGAGCCGGCAAACCCGATCCAGCAATTGTCATTGAGATCAGTGGGGAAAGCCAAAAAATCCGAAAAATAAAAATGTCCGTAAAACAAAAACTATGCGTTGTAATTCTACACGACCCAGGCACCATTACGATTTTGATAAATCTTCAGATACTTTTCAAGAAATAATTTTGAACAACATTATGTCGGGTAGGCGCCTCTTATAGTATAGTTACATATTGTCTGTCGGCTTTGAGCAATGGCAAGGAGAAGACAGAGAGCAAATAGTACGTGTGGCTTCCGTGTAGTGGAACCAGCTAGATGTTCAGCAAACCTGTCGCTTATTGAAGTCAACCATCTTCTCCGCTGGAGGCTCCACGATACTTCCCAAGCAGCATCGGCAGCAAGTTATCTAAATGTCCTTGACCGACAGTCTAAAGCTCGGGAGCAGATAGCGGTTTTTGAGCGGAATATTATTTCTTCTCTTTTTCTACCCTTCACCCGCCAACGAGTCGGCGCCAGCAATTTCTGCGCGTGCGATTCATGGCAAGTGCCGAAGTCCTAAGCTGCCACCGAAGCAGACGACCAAGCGCTCGTCGCATTCGCACTGCGCAAGCGCCGCCTGGCCGTGCTTGCTTTGGTTTCGGCAGTTTTGCTATTTTTTCGAACCGAAACTCTTTTGAATCAAGGTGATCGCTTCAAGGAAAAAAGTGTTCCTCATGTTATTAAATGAATATATATGATATATCTTGAATACAAATGTAAATAAAACATGCTAGAAAAAAATATAAAAGAAACGGCCGCTTGGCGGCGTTATATAGCCGTTCGTGAAAGTTGTGAGGTGCAGCATCGGTGCTCTGGATAAAGCAAAGGGAAACCTGACAGACTGTGATTGTTCTGGCCAAGGGTTGAGGGAATTAAACTTGCTTAATTTTACTCGTTTTTTTTTTTTTTTTTGTTTGTTACCGTAATGTTTAGAAAATTTGTTGACAACATTTTATTTAGCGAATTTCAGAAACATAACGTTGTCTATTTCGAGCAGTTTACGTTCATCGAAAGCAAACGCCGCTGTCATTTGCTTATAGCATCCTTAACACTTTATTAATCCAGCCGCTCGGTCGTATGAGTGAGTCAATGAATACTGCGCTGCCCTATTGAAAAATATTACAGCAACACCTGCACCCCTACGACCCACGTCCGATAATAATTTGTGAAAGAATTTTATGACCAATTATATGCATTTTAATTCTTTGTCAATGAAGAAGGCCCGAGTTAATTTGATGTTTAGCTCTTGTCCTCTACCATATTGTTCCTATCAAAGGAGGCAGATGGATAGCATTCTTTCCTTCCCCCCGGTTTTAATACCTTTCCATTTAGCAATATTTGAATTAGACAACTTCAGCTTACAGCTTAAACAATATTTAGCACGTTTTATTTGTATCAAACGCGTATAAAACCAGAAATATATTCTTGAACTACTTACATAGCAATAGCAAATTTCATTAAACTGTGAAGCACCCATTGCATTCTACACAAAAACATAACTCTTTCCTGGTTCAGCTAGGTGTTTTGTGTGCTGTCCTTACATTTATATATCAAATCAATCCTATATTTTGAGTATATTCCGTTGTTTGTTTTTGCACTCATTTATTGATTTCTATGGTATTGTAAAGATGAAGATCGCGATGTTTGAATTCGTAGCTTTCAGCTGAATGGATATTGTCAAGAAGTTGTGCTCGCGCGTGTATTTAGTCTAGATTTACTTTGTGTGTTTACCTTCTCCGAACGTTCGTTCGTCTCCATGGCACGGCTTATGATTTCCGCCGGAGTCGAGAGGCCCTAAACAGCTGTGAACGCGTACGCTGTAACGGTAACCTTAGTTTATAAAACCCGACGTCGGAGATGTTTTGTCCTGGGCACGTCTACGTTTGGGACCTCAACTTTAAAGGTGGTTTCGCTCCGTGCATAACTACTCAGTCTACGAATGTGCTTTGCACTGTTTATGACTGTTCTTGTGAACTTCGTTCGGAAGGTGTTTTATCTTGTGTATGCGGTTCTCTTAGGAATTTTTATATTTGCTTCGGGGCACACTGCTAATAATCGGCGCTAAAAAAAAAAAAAAAAAAAGAAAAAAAAAAAAAAAAAAACAAGGAACTTTGGGATTGGTTGCCAAAGTTGCCACAAAATGCTGCTAAACTCAATATGAGCAGCCGTCAGAGGCATGCAGAGGTTTTGGCTCCTGCATGCATACCGACCCTTGAGCATCACCCTATCTTTGGAGTCCAACTTGCACGTCCAATCCCTTTCGGCTGTGGAGTCTTCCGACCACTAACACGCAAACTTTAGATCCCTTACGGCTGTGGGGGACTTTGGCTCACCCGCCTTTGTGTAGATCCTTGTTTGACATGCTTGGCTGTGGCAGGGAGACCCGCTGGAGGTGTGGTCGACGAGGACGGCAGAAAAAGTCACCAGAGGTTAGGTGGAGTACCCCTAAAAGTGTATTCTCAAATTATATACTGTGGAAAGTGACGTAAAAGAGGAATTTATCTACGTTCCTTAAATAAACAGTTGTTTGTTAATAGCGAAAACTTTATCAACGGAGGGATATTCAAAATTTGTTTCGTTACACTATTTTACCTCAATTTATTTGAGCACGGGTGTGAACTGTAAAAGAAACTCGGGAAACTTCTTAGCCTTTTGACCTAACCCTTCTTTCAAACGCTGAAGGAAAGAAGGAAATAAACAAAACAAACGGCGAAGTCCACCGATAAAGCTACATAATTCTCCAAGTTTTCTTCCCACGTGTTTTTTTTCTTCTTTCATGCAGTGATTCGCACTAGAGGTTGTACGGGCTCATGTAATTTTCATGAATAAGTCATGTGTTGATTATTCCAGTTGAGGAACCCAGTGACGCAACAGATTCATGACTCGCGATGGAACCATCCGGGCATCGCATATATAGCCTCGACTTCGGTCCGTTTTTGCTCGAATCGATGAAGTACGGTCGGGCGTCTACCGTCACCCGAGAAACGCTCTTGACTCGAGGGACTGCTGTTCAAAGAGCGTCGGATAAGCGAAAGAGTGGCCTGTCGACTCGTATTGCCACCACCGACACAAATGCAGTTCGAGGGGTGTTACGCTGCGTCTCGTCTTACGATGGTGCGCAACAGTCGCCACAGAAGCCATCCCAGTCAATCCAGCGCTCTGAACACTGTACACGCTACTCGGCGCCTCGCACGTTCCCCCACCCCTTCCCAGAGGTGTCGTGACGCTCAGTCGGCATTGGGATTGGTTCCGATGGCTCGTGGAGACAACAGCGGTTCATGGTAAGGCGAAGTACGATGCTGCGATTGCGGCAGCAAAGAGCATTGAGAAGGACGGGGAGAGGGGGAGCCTGTCCGTGACCTTATCACGTCGTCACCCCGGCAACTTGGGTTCTTCTTTGGCTCTCTTTTTTATTGTCACACCTTAATTCGATGAACGCGGGGGAACGAACGTGAAGATTGCGACCGAGCTCATTAGGCAGGAAATTACGGATCTCGTGCACGGCCGGGGATACGACGGTGTTAGAGGGAATCTGGAAAACAAGCTCGTGGTTGCAAAAGAACCGTTAAGTAACGTTAAAAAAAAAAAAGAAAAAGAAGCAACTTGAAAGTTACGACCGCTTCGCGGGAAATATCGATAAAATGAAGATTATACATAAAAAAAAAAAATGGACCAATGGCGCGCTGCTGCAAAACGCCGTACTTTTTTTTTTAAATGTGTGTGTTCTATAAAGATTACAATTCGAAACGTCTTTTATGAAATGTATCTGATCAAGGTAGTTATGAGTGCCCCGATTTCCAGGGAAACATACCCCATAACGGCTCAACCTTCAAATAAAATAAATTTGCGACTTAAAATTTAACTTTGTTTAAAACAAAAATGTATAAAAAACGACACCCATGGGTGAGAATACGGGCCCCTTGTACTTCCCCTTTTTCTTTTCTACAGTCAGGTGATATGACAACGAACAACTTAGAATGTTCAAGACAGCCGTCCGAGGCCCACCATTGCGTATAAAACGATAAAATCCCTGAAGCGCAAATTTTGCGATCATTGATACACCGAAAACATCTGTCTATCTGAAGAAACCCTGATTGCTCAGTTGCGGAGTGTACAATTCACCCCCCGCCCCCCCCCCCCCCCCCCCCCTCCATGATTTCCAAAGTTTATGATGTCACAATGATGTCGCAATGCTTCGCTGTCTTTTTCTGGTTTCGGCCGGACATTTTTTTTCTCTAAAATTAATGAAACATTGCAATTTGTGTTTCAGCTGACTTGTATAACTTATGTTTATGACTATCCATAGATTATAGTATCAAGACAACATTCAGTCATATATTTGATAAATATTTGCGTATTTGGCGAAACAATAAAAACATTCGCACACCCCTATTTTCGTGATTTTTTTTTTTAACGTTAACCAACAACTTTAGCATATTAGCGTTGGCGGTTAACGTTGGAGAAAGAAAACATCACAAAAGTGGCGGCGTGCGAATACTACTTCTTGTATGTAGAAGGCGGTTTCCTTAGCATTTTTAACATTGCAAAGGAAGTTGAGTTTTTCTAGCGCTGTGAAGGCTGTATATGACGGATATCTATTCCACTAACGCACTATTCGCACACCCCACTCACAAGAGCAAAACCAAACATTTTTTTACAAAGTAAATTACAAAAGAAACTTAGAAAAGGTTTTGGCAGTTTAGTGTCCTCGCAAATAGACCATAGCGTTGCATCGTAAGAAGACCTTAGCCCTAAGAACGGTCAACGCGCAAAAATTTTCCACAAACTTTTGAACGTAACCATTTCGGCGGAACTCCGCCTGGTTAGGTAAGTAATAAAAAAGGGCACTTAGTAGACTCTAACCAATTTCTTTAATGTGGCCGACGTATCAAAGCCGTCTGGGCTCCTTATTCACGAATGCGTGACACCGGTAAACAAGGAGCCAAGCCGGCTTCGAAGCGTCAGGCACATTGAAAAAATTAGTAAGGGTCTACTTAGTACCCTTTCCACAAACTTTCGTCAGCCGACCGTGTCACTTTTCAGAAAAGCGATTGCTGCGCTTGGGTTGCCGTGACGTGCGATCCTATGCGGAGCTCAAGTTTGTCTGCTTCGCAAGGGGCTGCGGTGACGTCAGAACGCCCAGCTCTGATTGGATCTTATTGGAAGTATACTGGATAGAGCTCAATGCTAGCTGCCTTGAGGTGTACCCACTATCCTTTCAATCGGAGCCAACCAGATCCTCCGCGTTCCAACGTCACCGCACCCCTCGCGCAAGAAGCAGATGAATTTATGCTACGCGTGGTTACCGTCAAGTGAAGGAGTTCAGGATGTGACTAGTAAAAAACAAAAACCTCTTGTTATCTCTCCTTAGCCAATCAGATTGCAGCACTAATTGATAAGAACAAAAGGGAACGAATCAGAAAGCACGAAAAGTAAACACGATAAGTGACGCCCTGCGTTTCTTTAACTGCCAGGGTTATATAAGACGTTCCATAACTTCCTATATACTGACAAAGCCTGGCAGATCGCCGTGAGAAGCGGCCGCCGAAATGGAAAAAGTGAAGCGGCAGACAACGGATGAGAGGAGAGCCACGTGACTGGCGCCCTGCTGCGGCGAAATGCCGAAACACACTTCTCCCGAGCAAGCAAGTGTGTTTCGGGTCGTCGCCGCTGCAAAAGTTATGCGCTGACGTCCAGGTTCCCTGAAAAATGGCACTTTGATTCTCTGTGCTACCAGATCCTCGCGCTTCAAATCTGCGACCGGGCACTCTATGGCTCCGTCGTCGAACTGCCAGGCTTTGTGAGTATAAAGGAGGCTATGGATGTTCATAAGGAGATAATGAAATAATTTTTCAACTTCTTCCTCCGCATCGCAGTTTTCCTCCATGACTCAAAAGCGACATGAAAACTAACGTGGTTGTGATCTAATACTTCACCAGTTGTGATGGCTCCAAGCTTTCACGCGCGGTTTTTAAACACACCGTAAAACTTGTCATTCGCAAGTGACGGTAAGTGCTGTCGCAGCACTCTTTGGCAAGGAAAGGTAATTAAAATATTTGTCGACGGATTCATCGTTGACATGCGCATTCATCCGAGTTACGCAGAGTCCAGTGTCCAATGTGTGAGCTGGGTTCAGCTGACGTGCTTGCGCACCGCGAATACATCACAGTTAAAAAGCGGAGAGCTTTCTAAGGAAAAAAGAGAAAACTAATGTTCGCGATATTCTTAAGTTTTCGTAGCGAAAATAAGGCTTTCGCCTCTCCACTCTCGCGTACTATTTTTTTCATTTAACCCACTAACAATACGTGATTAGTAAAAATGCCTTTCTAAAGTCAGTTATCCCAGCCCAAGATGTATTTCATGGTCCATTCAAATGAGCAATCTCGTTTGCATCCTACGAAGAGAACAGCCACCGCGCAGAAGAATCCTTCCACAAACGTTCGTCAGCCGAGCGTGTAGCGAACGTTCGAGAACGCGATAGCCGGGTTCACGTCGCCGTGATGTACGATACTAGCCATTAGCGAGGGCTACCAATCTCGAGCCCCGCTCATAAATCCATCGAGAATCCCCGAGCGAACGAACCCCAGCTCGGAACGAATCATCCTGATTCCTTTCATGACCCGGGGGGTTTCTCCACAGTAAAACCGCGCTCGCTCACGTTAGCCGAACTATCTGCCCTTTATTGTGTCAGGTTTCGGGGAAAACACGCTCCGTTCAGCGTACACTGAAGTAAGCGGGGGAAAGGTATGGCCCCGGTAATCGGCTTATGACCGGTGGAGGAAGAAAGGCATCGTCGGACGGATGAGGCTTCGTTAATACGCGCTGGGCTAAAGAGGGGTCTCCATTGAGTGGGAAAGCGAATGAAGTCGTGGTGTGTTCGATGGTTGCGCGTGCGAGCCGTCGGGTCGCGTTGATTTAACTCCGAGAGAACTTTTACGGAGAGTTCGGAAAAACAAGCCCCTTAAAGATGAACTCCATGACAAGTGGACTAAACAACGCCATCTACCCACTGAAAACTTAAGAAAAAAATGGCGTGGTTTATGGTAGGTTTCATTACCTGAACCCAACATTCATTCCTGTGATAAAATAAATGCATAAAATATGCGCCAAAAATACACACCCCGTTCAACCCTTGAAGCCTCGAAAAAGGAAAACATCAGACGCACCTGGTATTTGAGCAATCTTTGACTCAGCTTTTGAATCTTCCTGTCACTCCATATAGGTGTCCTTTATGTTCTTTGGTTATTGATGTCGATGGAACCAACGACCATCGATCAAAATAAGCGAAAACGTAACATCTATTTCGATAATACGAATTTATCTGATATTATACTCTCATCCTCGTTATGATGCCTGACCCACACAAAAGAATTACGGTGGTGGTTTTGAAACAATGGCATAAAAACATCTACGGATTAAAATGTCGAATGTGGATTGACACATCCAAACGTTTGCGCCATTATTCAAATTTTTACATCAGGCTTAGCCGCAACTATAACCGCTCAAGCGAATCTCTTTCCCGGATTTAACGTTGTAAAAACCAGGGCTTGCCCATTTTATTTCATAAAAAAACTGACGCTAGAAAAATGATGAAATTGTAAGACACTGATGTAGCCACTGAAAACTTCAGAAACGCAGCGTGTATAGTTTCTTATATTATGGCTTTTTGGCTTGGTGATTCTGTTTTTGGCGTACTCATCGGCTCATTGCGGGGTCTCATTCAGTGTCACGTTCTCCTTTTTTTATATATATATGTCAGTTACATTAAAGGCACATTCAAGTAACTCGAGTCGTTCGCCTTCCGTTAACAGAATTTGAAAATAAATCAGGCGAGCAATTGTTCAAGCGCCCTATTGTTTCCGTGTATTTAAAGCATGACATTATTTTTACGCTATCCCCCCGATCCCAATTATATTTTTTTCCCGCCCGACCGTCCATCCATTTGTTCGTCCGTGTATTTTCCGCTAAATTTAGCGGGCAAAGTGGTGTCACGTGACTTCCCCCGACGTCACGCAACCAACACACCTTGGGGGAAATTGACGGCACAAGACCTACATGTCAACTCAATTTCTCCGCTAAATTTAGAGGGAAAATTCACGTCTTCTGGCCAAAACATCAATTCAGTTCCCTAGCCAAATTTTGTGAGAAAATGACGTCGCGTGACCTATAAAAACCGCTCAGTTTTCCCGCTATATTTAGCGGGAAAATATGCGTCACGTGATGCACCACTTTTCTCACCACTTCCCTATATATTATAGTATTTTAAAGGCCGCTACTAATTTTTGTTTGTTTTTGTTTAGCTTAGTTCGGACTTTGTTTAAACACGTGCTCTGAGTGTAAGTACGTCTTATTGAAATATTTCCAGAGATAATATTACCAGAATCTAATATTGGTTACGACAACGCATCTTAAACGTTTATACTGATGGCACAATAGGGAGTTTTAAAATAGTGTCCCCAAAGTTTTTTGGGGTCGTCACCCAGGCAGCTTGGTGCGTCGCATCACACAAGTGCAGAAGTTCCCCGTTAGCGCAGGCTTCGGGGACCCGAAACATTGGGGCCCCTATTCTTAAACGCTTTATTGACTGGCTTCCAGATTATGTCTTTTTTTCAAAAGTTAGGAATGCAAATATATGAATTATTTTTTCCGAGGTTGAAAAGAAGAAAACAAAAAGTAGTGATGGACGAACAAAGTTAGATTACAAGTTGCACCATAAATTAGGATCAGAAGCGATTTTATACAGTTGCAATGTGTCATGCTTGTCATAGTCGTCTTTAGTTTGTGAGGCGCACTTTAAACTACAATCCTTAAACACATGTACTCTAGGTTATCAAGCACTTCACGTGAAGGTTTTTTGCTAGATTACGCAACGGTTGCTTCAACTATGGAGATAGCGTTACGAGGAGATTGGTTTGTATTTAAAACAAAATAAGTTGCGTAAGGTTCGCTGATGAAACATTAACCGTTCTTACAAAATTTTATAAAATGGGAATTCGTTGATTTTATATTTATACTTCAAATATAGCTTCAAGAAGGGAATGAGAGGGGAAAATTATAGGGCTAAGAAGTGCATTTTGCTGTAACAGTCAAAGCTTCCTCAAGTGCACTTAAACAGAGATGTGTGTGAGCACGTCATTGTGCAACATAAAAACGGTAAAAAAAAAGTATTGTGTATTTCCGTCTCAGTCATTGCGTTTTGAAAAAAGAAAAGAAAAATATTTTAAGTTGCATTTGGGATGCAGACGTCCCAGTTTAATATGACCACTTTAAACACCAGAATAAGGAAACATGAAAACAAAAAATCCAAGTTTTTCTGTCTCATTTGTTCTGAATCTTCCAGTTAAAATTTCAGAGCAATTTATAAATCATTTGCTTTTGTTTTCGTATTTTTGTTATTTTAACTTTAGGAAGTCTAGCTTGGTTAAAACTGGCATTTACTCGAAAGGCACAGGCATAAAAGATAATTAATTGGGCAGGGTAAATAAATAAAATATATTTTCAGCAGGTTAGGGCAATTAAATACAGTAACTAAAACAAAATTATTTTGTCACACTTCGAACATTTCTTTAAATAGAATAATAATTTTTTTGTCTAATACTCTGGTAATATGCTTTTGCTATTTGCCTTTCTGCATATGTCTATGTCTTCTATAGGAAGACAACCCAAAAAGGAAAAAGAAACGACATCAATATATTTGTTTTTTCTTTCACATTTTACTAGTACTGTGACATTTTTTTTTTTTTTTTTGTCTTCCCGATATTTCTAGGTTTTGGTGTTCCCACCGTCATGATTTTAAAATCTAAAAAAAAGGTATCGCTGTTATTTAAATTTTTATCTTTGAACACTTTGTTTAGCGTCTGTTATTCTTTTTCCAGCTCTAATTTATTTTTTCCAAACTTGCTGCCTTTTCCATCTTTCCGAATGAAGTTTAAACTTTTTCATCATTTTTTAAACGTTTCACCGTCCGTTGTCAGAACTTACGTCAAATATTGATTTGGTTTCGCCCCTTTTTTTAATTACTGACTTTCACTCTTGCCGCATATTTCTACACATGACGTTGGTTAATGACAAAACCCAGACTGCGTTTTTTGGTCTAAACATGTTTTGGCATTGTCAATCGTTGTGCAATCTCCGTGAGATGCGGTGATTGGCTCTCCGAGTGTTGAGCAGGAATGTCGACGCACGGTCTTTTTTTAGAGAGCAGTCTATATGCGCGTTATGAGCGCCGCGTCACGCTGCAAAATATGAACACGCTCAAAAAGTAAAATAAAGGCAGAACTATGTGCCATTGTTGCCAATTTAGCAGTTTATGGCCGCTAAGTTTAACAGTTTTCTGAGTTGTCTAGCGGGAGAAAGTGCCCTTTTGTGGTTGACGGTGTTTTCTAGCGGTTTAAAGTCACGTGTTAGCGTGTTTTTTGGCGGTTTAAAATGTTCTGCAACTTGCATTTATTGATCGTAAAGAGCTTGTTACTTTCTGTGGTAAGTTAGAGACACGGGGAGGGTTATTTTTGCTATAAACGAAACTTTTGTCAGTGAGATTTAAGCTTGCGACCCCGTTGAGATATTATGAAAGAAAACATTAAAACGTGCTATTAAAACAATCATGCTTGTCCTGCGCCTTAAATTTGGCAGGTTTTTAACTGTTTTTCGGGAACCTTTTAGCGTTTTTTTTTTAAATTTTCCAGTTGTCAATACTGGTCGTGTCACATGCACTCGGAGTCCCTCGCTTAATCTTTCTTTTCCGTCTATGGGGACATAAACATGTTACTCCAATGTGTTTGTACCCGCTCTACTGGTTTTGATGTAAACATGTACTGTAGGGTTGTGTATTTATTACTTCGTGGTCCACGCGTACAATATCACCAGTTACTACACTTCAAAAAAGTAAGCGCACCTACGTTCTCACACTGAATTTGGGACAGACAATCGCTGCATTCTACGGGAGGCGTTCGGTAAACGACGAGGCAAAAAAAAAAGTTCTTGCATAAAAAAAAAAGTGGAAGCCGTTTACAAATCCCTGTAACGCCGAATTGGAGCGCAGCTCTTGAGGAGGAGGAGTGAAGGGTACTGAGGGGAGGGTAGACCCCTCCCCCTTCTCCTCCTCCTCCCCTCATTCTTTAATATGCTCCGGGGGGGGGGGGGTGCCACGTGACTTCGGGGAGGGGGTCACGTGACCTCGGGGAGGCGTGACCTGGGGGTGACCTCAAGGCCACGTGACCCCAAAGGTGACCCCCACGTGACCTTGGGGTCACGTGACCTGGAGGGGTCACGTGACCTCGGGGGGTCACGTGACCTCAGAGGGGTCACGTGACCTGGGGGTCACGTGGGGTCACGTGACCTTGAGATGACCTTGGAAGGGGTCACGTGACCTTGGGGAGGCGACCACGTGACCTCGGGGTCACGTGACCTCAGAGGGGTCACGTGACTTGGGGGTCACGTGACCTTCAAAGGGTCACGTGGGGTCATCTTGGGGTCACGTGACCTTGAGATGACCTTGGAAGGGGTCACGTGACCTCGAGGGGTCACGTGACCTTCAGGGGGTCACGTGGGGTCACGTGACCTTGAGATGACCTTGGGAGGGGTCACGTGACCTTGGGGGTCACGTGACCTTGGGATGACCTTGGTTACGCCGACGGCGACGGCGACGCCGACGGCGACGCCGACGCCGACGGCGACGCCGCTCAAGCCGGGAACGGGCCCCTAAGAGCTGCGCTCTAAAAAATGAAAGCCGTTTACAAATCCCTGTAACGCCGAATTGGAGCGCAGCTCTTGAGGAGGAGTAGGAAAGGGTACTGAGGGGGGTCACGTCACCTGCGGGTAGTCACGTGACCTCGGGGGGGGGGGGTCACTTGACACCCCCCCCCCCCCCCGGTTACGCCGACGCCGACGCCGACGCCGCTCAGGCTGGAAACGGGCCCCTAAGAGCTGCGCTCTAAAGAGAAAAATAAAAGAAGCAGTTTGTGAGTTGATAGTGGACGTGACGTTAGCACGTGAAGCGTCATACCTAGTGTAACAGTGCAGACATCTTGTTGGGTCTAACTATATTTTCAGAGTCGTCGCTGGCCGACCTTCCTTCGTAGTTTGCAGAAACTGGCATGATTTGCAGAAATAGTCGCAACTCCAACGCCCTATAGGTGGCGGGGTGGTCGTTCAAAGTTGGCGGAAGAGACGGGGATAGATTCTGCAGGATTTCCCGTGCGCCCGCTCGCTGACGCTGGTCAGTGCGCTAAAAACGATTTATTTGTCCACAAATGCGAATCGGTTAGATGGGGATCATATTACAGGTGACGGAGATGTTGATGCACGCTAGGAAAACGAGCATGCTGATATTGAAACGTTGCAGAAACCTCAACTTGCGAAGCTTTGCGGTGGGCGAGCGCGTTTTAGGCACCGGCCACGTCACTGTTTGTGGCAGAATATTTTTAAGGGTGATGAAGATATCATGTCTGGGCTTTGCCTGGCCATTAGTGCTTTAAAAAGTGAGCCGCGAACGGCGATCGCCAAGCTTCGAGAGAGCGGCGTTCAGGGCATCGGTGTCTCCGTGTCAAAAGCTCGCAACTCGCTGCTCACCGTCTCGGTTTTAGTGTATTTGAACACGTGATCAAACTGCTCTATGGTTATTGATAAAACGTTTGTTACCGCAGGCTACCATGCGGTGCATTACAACCGGAAGCTCGCGCTGCGCCTTTGAAGCACAATTTTCAAAGCGAGCCAGGAACGTTGTCGTGCTCGCCACTCTAAAAAAAAAAAAAAAAAAATGTTGTAGTCCTTACACCCCTTGTCACGTATACGACACCCCGAAAATTCAGTTCGCCGCGCAGCCGTACTGACGTCAAACTGACAGCCCCAACTTTTACGAGAGGCTTGATAACGGTGCGCTCATGATACGGAAGAAAAAATAAAACAAAAGAACAGCATGGCTTTGCAGTGAGAGCAAGAAAACTCCAATAACTTTTTTTCTTACAGTCATTTACAGTTACTTAAGCTATTTTAACACGTTCCACAACTCGGCTATCAAGCCGCTCGTGAAAGCTGGTAGTTTCGGTTCAACATCAGTGGGCTGTACGTCCAACTGAAGTTTGGGGGTGCCGAATTCTACGCTAAAACTGCCTATTAACATAATCGGCGTGTTTAAGGGTTTTATATATTTCTCTATCAAAATATATATTTTAATATACCGTACAATTTCTGTACCGTGCTATTGGCAACATTGCGGCCCCTCTCGCCATACCTGCCCGTTCTTAGCTCTCGTCACGAACGGCTGGCTAACACAGACGCGCTTAAAATGCTGCGAGCATTTCTTTATTTGCTTTATAAGTAGCTGAAACAAGTACCAGTATTCTGTCTTTTTAAAGTGTTTGGAATAAATGGTCATGTTCCTTGTAACGGCTTTAATACGCGAACCAATTCCCAATATGTATTGATCGACATACCGTTGCGCGACGAGTTTTCTTCTACTGATGGCAAAGAATAGACTTTCAGTAGACCCTACTATAAAGTTATTCATTATTAGCGGAAGCGTTTTCCGTCACGTCGAGCACAGATTAAGCTGGCGGCCATGCACAAGACCAGAAATCCGCAGCGTATGCGATGTACGAAATGCCCCCAATAAAATTAGACATCCAGGCCCTTCGCGCAAAGCTGTTGCAAGGTGAAGCACAAGAATTCCTATTTTAACGTGCCTACTTCTTTCGTTAAAACGGCTTCACGCCTCAAGGCCGACAGTCCCTACCCTGTTTCCGCGCCGCCGCCGCCGCTGCCGTCCCCGCTCCTCTTGTTCTCTGTTCGTCCGCGAGAGGGCGAGCGGCGGGCTGGAGTTGCGAATAGGAGCACGGGATCTTTTTTTAACATAGAACTAAGTCTTTCTCCGCGCTTGGAAGGGATGCAAAATTGCGACTCGCGAGTCGATATCACGAAAGCTTGGTAACGGAAGTGACGTAACTGAAGTGATATCTCTCTCTCTCTCTCAAGTATAATCATGTGATGTCGGGTCACGTGATGTGAATTGATGTTACATTACCTAGCATCATGTGAATTGTATGCGAATTCGGTTTCCTCGCTAAATTTAGAGGGAAAATAAATGTCACATGACTTAGACGCCAGTTATGTTTCTCCGCTAACTTTGGTTGAAAAATGAATGTCACGTGACTTATACACCAATTCGTTTTTCCCGCTAGATTTGACGGGAAAATTGATGTCATGTGACCTGATGTCCCGTGACACACAAAAAAAAACAATTCAACTGACCTGCTAAATTTGGCGGAAACATTGGTGCCATATGACCTGACATCACGTGACATATACACCAATTCAATTTCCCCGCTAAATTTAGCGGATCATGTGACATAAATGTTTCTGCTAAATTTAGCGGGGAAACTAATTATTTGTATAG